>NC_043766.1:3199646-3391682 GCF_902148845.1 Salarias fasciatus | reverse complement strand
TGATTGGAACTTCTTTTGTTGAATTCTCCTTTTAGAATTTGCTTTGTAAATGCTGCAGTCTGGGCATGTGAATAAAAACAACACTGACAACCCCCAGGCCTTTAATGAAGAAGAAGCTGGAGCAGGGCATCACTCTGGTTGTGGACCGATACGCCTTTTCTGGAGTGGCTTTCACCAGTGCGAAGCCAGTGAGTCTGCTCGAGTTGCCCTTCAGCACCTCTGGAAGTTAACACTTCCTCACATGCACATGTCATTGACAGTTGAAGTTGTGTCCTTCAGGGATTCTGCCTGGACTGGTGCATGAAGTCGGATGTGGGACTGCCGAAGCTCGACCTGGTCATGTTTTTGGAGCAGAGCTCGGCCGAGGCGGCGCTCCGGGGTCACTTCGGGGAAGAGAGATACGAGACGAGCGTTTTCCAAAGACTGGTGCAGCAGAAGTTTGAGCCGTTGATGAAGGATGAATCAGTTAACTGGCAGGTAAGAGGACAACTTGGTTAGGAAAAGTCAAGCCCATGTCTGCATTGCACTGGTCCCCATCACAGTGCAGAATTTGTGTGCGTGTTTGCCTTCTCACAGATCACAATCTGATCCCTACACTAAGCAGTCATTAATATAATTCAAAGCCACATGCGTTTGCTCCAAATCAAGAATAGCTCAAAAGTTGACAGATTGACATTTTCCTTTACAGCCACTGACTGTTTGCATCAACACTGCTTCACATGTAACCATCTATATCGTGTGTTTTAGGTTATCAACGCCTCGCAGAATGTTGAGAGTGTGCACTTGGACATTGCGGGCCACAGCCATGAAGCCATCAACTTGGCACAGGATATGCCTCTAGGAGAGCTATGGAAGTGAATCTGGGCCGGTCACTGTTTTGCACATTATGCACACTCACATTTTCTCAACTTTCAGCGTTATGGAGGATCATATAAATAAATACACCTTTAAACGATTCCTTAAATGTCATTGAATATAATTTCATTTAAAACTATATGCTATGTTTTTTTCCCCACAATGTCCTTCTTGTACAGTGTCTTATATTGAAATAAGCATAGATCTTTTCCAGTAAAAAAAAACAAAACCTTGCTGGATGAATAAAAGTAAGGCTGAGTCTGCCTGGGGAATGACTAATTTCTGGCTTAATTGTGTGTTTGTGTGTGTGATATGCATATAACTACAATTACACTGACATTTTCATGTGTACATACACGTCTCTCTCACAGTCAGAAGGCAGCATATGCAGTGTATTTATTTGATAGAAGCTGGTACGTCTTGGCCATTTCATCCAGCTTATCAAAGGTCACGCTGATTCACAACACATGTCAAGCCGCCTGTTCTATATTCTCAATGATCAAGTAGAGATGGCACTGGAAAGGTGTCTGGCAGATAAACAGCATCCAGCACGGACGTTTGTTTTCACTGAGCGCCTGGATCCAGTGACGATGCCATGAGATCGTCCCTGGTTTGGATCCTCCACTGAGCAAAACCAAGAGAGGGACGCAGTCCTGCCGGTGAGACCCCTCAGTGTTGACGCACATGCGAGGTGCAGGACAAAGTGTCAGGAGATTTGCTCGTAGTTGCTGAGAAATAAATGCCAGATTTGATGGAGATGGAGATCTGCTCACAGCTTCCACAGAGACCACACTCATGGATTTGACTGATGGAATAAATTCAGGATGCACCTCAACACCAGACCCTTATATAATTACTTGACAATAAACTATTAATGAAAGAAAATGAACTGGTATTTTAATGAAGGTCACATTTAAGCATTCCAATTTGAATTAATTAGTGACATTTCATTTTGGCACGTTCAGTCTGCCATACAGTGTGAGAAACGAGTCTCGTATGGGATCACATTTTCTTCAAAGAAAACGATATTGGAGTTGAGCCGTTGTCAAATATCAGATTCTGGCTTTATTTAGTTTCTGATCTTCTTACATGTCTCTTGTTCTGTCACCTGCCTATATATTGTTTGGATTAAATAAATAATCTTCAAATGAACCTGTGTATATACTTAAGACCTGGCAAGAAATGCTCTCCATGAACAAATGCGACTTGTCTTCAGGTGGGACTAAATTTGGTTTCATTGCAGACTGTTACAGACTTTATTTATTAGTGACAACCGCATAAAACCAAGAGGTGTCATGAGCCATCATGTTTCTATACAACATAAAATTGTTATAGCAATTTCTTTTTTCTCTCTTTAAATCTTATGGAGTCAGGGAAAGGCACCATATCACTTCAGAAGAAACATTTAAAGTGTTAAGACTCAAATGGAAACACATGTAATGTGGAGATGTGCATACAGAGTTGATCCTGAGCTCCTGCTACAGCTTCCACTAGGGCAGTCTCACCGTTGGACACAGAGAGCATCATTCAGAGGCTGTTGGACAAAATCGCTGTGTGTGGTGGTGTGTGGTGTGTGTGTGTGTGTGTGTGTGCGCGTGTGTGCGCGGTGTGTGCGCGTGTGTGTTTGTGTGTGGTGTGTGGTTGTGTGTGCGTGCGTGCCAGAAAGACACACAGTGGGAGCTGGATTGGCTCAAGAGGTCTCCAGTTAAATGTTCATCCCTCGGGCTTCTCTTCTGATACAGAGAAGAGATGTAATCTTTCGCCCACTGTTGAGTACAGTAAAAATTATGTTCGTTACATCCCTCACAGGGAAAGGATCTCAAACTCTTCATCTTCTGAGTCAAAGAACCGCTCCAACCTGTCGGAGTCTGAGAAATCTGCCAAGGAGAAAAAAAAATAAATAAATAAACAACTGAGGCTTTTGGATTTTTAATCACAAAAATGAGACGTTCACTTACCGGGAGTAAGGTTAAGGGTGTCCACGCTGACCATGTGAGAGGGTTGACTGTCTACTAGTTCAAACATGGGCAGGCCACCTCTGTTGCAGGACAGCTAGAGGGCCACACAAGTCTTCATTTAAATATCATCAGGAACAAATTGGCTCTGAACAAAGAGATGTTTTCTTTTCCCACAGCAGAGACATACCTTCTGATGCGCATACACCAGTCGTCGAACTCGTCCTCTGTTCTGCAGAAGAAGCCCTGGTGGAAACCAGAAAACAATCAACTGTGGAAAGTCTGGAGTGTCTTCAGTTCGAGTCACGGTGCTTTAAGAACAACTCCATTAGGGAAAACAGTAAGGCATGAAGTTAAAATACAACTGCGAAGAAGGTTGCGTGCTGTAAAATCATCCACTGATTTATTTCCAACTGAGGGCTGAAAACACATGGTTTCAGAAAAGTTTCATGTTTTCACAGAAAAAGGCATAAGCGCTGAAAATGATGTAGTTTTAATGCTGGTCCATGCTGTTGTTTGCTCTCATAATGACATTATCCAGTGTAGAAGTAGAGTTTCAGAGCCCCCTACCGCTGCGATGGATGGGTCCAGTTCACAGATGTGCATGCGGCAGGGCGGGTGCTGACAGTGGTACGAGTCGTCGGGGAGCTGTCCGTCGTCGCACGGCTCCACCGCCGGCTGTGTGGTGTGTGGATCCAAATAGATAAGCTCCTCTCCTGGAGGGGGGGGGGGGGGGGGGGGGGGGGGACGTGATGAAGTGGACACACTGCACGGTAGGGAGGAGTTGAAACCGAGAAATAACTTACCGACATAACCGATGAAGTAGTGGGCGCTGTTGGGTTTTCCACCAATAACTCCGAGCGACTGAGGCAACATGAAACATTGCTGTGGAGGAAAAAAAAGAGACATCAGAGCTTTCAAAGCAGAGAAACATCAGTGTGTGAAATGCTGTGTGAGTCCAGTGAAAAGAGGGTTCTGAGACTTTGCTTGTGTATCAACAAGCCAGGTGTTCTGGAGTTAGCATGAAGAGGAGCAGGTAATCATAGTAAAGTGTGCATTAAGCTGGGTATGATTTCCCTGGGATAGAGTGGAGAAAAGGTTCTGATCCATAAACAAATAACTCACATTGCATGTTCTGATTAGAGGCTGTGACGCTGACAGGCTCTATATCGAGCCTGTAACTGTTGTATTTCTTACAGCCATGATGTTTTCCCAGAACTTATTTTTCAATTTTACTCATGCTTTTCTTATCTGTAAACAAGTAATAAATCATTATAATTTTTCATCAGAACTGGGTCACTGCAGCAGTTCTTTGACAGTCAGTGAAACTGAAACAGTTTCGTTATCCTTCACTTCATGTCTCTCTGCACCGTCATGAGCTTCTCCATACGTTAGCATGTTGACACACAAGCCTTTCATGCATAAAGGTCAAAAACGTTCATTATTTTCAGTGTAGATATGCAATATTTATATGTGTGCAGGTCCCAACCTTGAGGGTTCCAATGTAGGCCTCGTTGATGTCGCTGAGACCGAGCCTGAGAGGGATGAGCAGGACCAGAGGTTTCCAGAGGGCGTTCCTCCTCAGCCAGGGCACACGCTCCCTCCAGGCAGCCGTTGATCTCCCCCACTCCCTCTAACTCGCCACACGCTCCTGCGACATCCAGCCAGGGCATACAAAGACGCTCTGCGGAGGGAAACGTGAGCACAGCATCACTACCACCTCCGCTGACCGTGCTCGTTTTGAGGGGCTGTCCGTTGAGACACTTTGAGTCCGACTGTTTTCTAAAACACTGAAAAGCATTTAAACCATTGCACAGCAGGACTCACTGATCTCTTCGATGACCACGGTGTTGTCCATTGCCACATGCACCACTAATCTGCTCAGGTGTCAAACACGGCCAGCTTCCTGGAAGGAGACCGTGAAACATTAAATGAGAGACATATGATTGGGAAACGCCGAGAGCCCGCTCACCCTCCTGCTGTCCGGTAGCTTACTTGAGAACCTGGGCGACTGTGTTGGTCCGTACCACTGACCAATAGGTTTTCCCTCTCCGACTCCATCTGAGCTGCAACACAGAAGAGAAAGCAATTGTTTTTCATGAACTCGCCACGGGGAACCTCTGATTTGACTGGAAGAGTCCGAATGTCATGCTCACCAATTTGATGGATGGAATAATAGCTGTTTTTTATCAATGAAGGCATTGAGAATACTGATGTACTCCTCTCTTTGTTTCTGGCCTCGGGCCCATCTCCAGTCTGAAGACAAGCAGCCGGTTATCAGGCCTGAGTGAAACAAGCTCTGCGTGGTACAGTGTGCTCGTACTGAATCAACAGCGCCACACGCTGTTCACAATTAGTTACCTCGGCCTAGATGTCGACACATCAAGGCCTCGCCCAGGATCATCTGGCCGCACCGCAGCATACAACCCCAGCCTGTGTCTGACGTGGGTCCGGTGCCCCCTACAGAACACAGTGAACAATTCACACACGACTTCTCAATTGAAACTGGAAGTGAAAACCGGTAGGAGTCCGAGTGTGGGAGCAGAAGTAAAACACACACAGCTGTCGGGGCACTCACCAATGGGAGGGAAGTTTTTTCTGTATGTGAACCACAATCTCGAAGTGACATCTGATAGAATCTGATCTTTCTCTACATGAAGAAAAAACATTTCATTACAGCACATCTGATAAAACATACTCGTGTGCTGCAGGGTTATGTGCTGACGAGTCCCACCTGTGAGTGCATTGTACTCTTTTCCCAAGACCCACACGGGCTCCAAGGTCTCAGGAAAATCTTCAAACTCCCCAAAGCGAAGTGTTTCGTATGTCAAAGTAGCTACAGAGAAGACCACAGGAGAGACAGAGTTGGGTTATCATAGTTGTTATAAACAGGTTCTTGATGCGCCCGATAAAAGCAAAGCTATCAGCCAGCAGATGACCAGAAGATGACTGAGGAGCTTCTATTTAAGAACCATCTTCCATATTTAGCGTGTTAAACCCAAGCTGCTTTCGTATTATGCTAGCATTTTTGTGTGGTCATCTTACAGCGCATCGCTCTCTACAGATGTGTGTGTCTTCACTACAAAAACAAACAAACCAACAGCACCTAGTACTGGCCTGGTGCGGTAACTACACTGTTGCCAACGCTGCCATATAAACCTGAAAGTTTTCTGAAATTAAACGATGCATCTTCACTTGAAAAGTTGTGTCAAGTTTTGGAAAAGCTTCATATTCAAGACGATAACATTTTGAAAACATTCACCACACAATCACAACTGCTGCCAGAAAGACCGAAAATGCTGTCGTCAGGATGGCGCTGTTTTTTTAATATGTCACATGCTGGGAACAGTATGATGTTAAAGATTTAATTTTGTAGCTGCGCATACCATTTGTAAAGGTCCACTGGGTATGGCGTATGGAGGAAATGTGTCCTCCACACGTGATCCAGAGGAAGGTAAAGAAAATGCACACTTATTGTGGTGTGTTCAATTCAATGGAGTGAGCAGCAAAGACACTCTCAATCCTTCATTGTTATTGTTTTCAATCTGCCTGCACATGTGCTGGAAGAGCTATTTGCGTCAACGTAGCGCGCATCCCTGTTTGCACAGACGGACACTCACTGTCGTGTAAACAAACACCAAAACGTAATGAACGTTGAATGTAAACAGAGCCCAGACGCTCCCTAAACTTCAGCATACTGAGCTGACCTTGCTGCAAACCTTCAACGTATCACTTCAACACTGATTTTCACATTTGCTGTTCAACTTTTGCCTTCAAGTGTGTATAATTTTTTTTTTTTTTTTCCAGATTTCATAAGCTAGTTCCACTCGGGATGATTTCACAGGGGACAGACTGGTGGCGAGGTTTATGCCAAAATACTGTCACATCTTTGTTTTGCTTACTTTACATCACTGTTCTTCTAGAATTGTACCAAACAAGAAGCAACAAGGTCACTCAGTTACAACAGCTGCTTGTTCTGATGCTCTTACCTCAAACACACACTGAAAGGGAGTAAAACCCAGAACCTTACCCAACTCAACCCGCTAGTTCACATAAAACTAGAAAAAAAAAAAAGCACATGAAGAATACATTTGTGCTGTTTTGGGATTTCTGTTTTAACTTTCTTATTCACTCCTAACAGTGTTTTTCCACAACAAACCAATAAATGATGCTGCAGTACCAAAAAAAGACATACAGTGTAATAATAATAATAATGCATTGGTTTTATACAGCACTTTTCAGGACACTCAAAGACGCTTTACATTGCATTATTCATTCACACCATACGGGGGTGGTAAGTAAGCTACTACTGTAGCCACAGCTGCCCTGGGGCAAACTGACGGAAGCGAGGCTGCCAATCTGCGCCATCGGCCCCTCCGACCACCACCAACCATTCACTCTCACAACTTTCATACTAGGCAAGGTGGGTGAAGTGTCTTGCCCAAGGACACAACAACAGGAACTGCACTAGGATTCACTTGCAATTGAAATAAAGTTAATCCACAATCTGGTCCACCTGAAAACGTGAGTTGTGGTTCACTGGAAGGAACTGTGGTGCAGTTTGTTACAGTGGAAAATGCCAGCAGACTATAAGACACAGTAAATAGAGGAAGTGAACCAAACAGAGTGACGCAGAGCATGTTGTGCATTTCGCTCAGAGAAACAACACAAACCAAAAAAAAACAAAACAAAACAAGCCAATGGTCTGAGGAAGCAGAGGTAAACAAACGGTTGCATGTGATCACCCACGAGGACAACAGTGACTTTAATGAAACAAGTTGAACGGGTTCAGTTTCCATTTTCTGTTCTGGCCAATTAACAACTCAGATTTTCTTCTTTTTCTTTTAGTTCCTCATCGAGTTTACTTTGGGAAAGAGCGACTCAAATGAGCAGTGGTTGTAATACATGACCCGTCTCAGCGGTCTGGTGCAGTGGGAAAGTCAACCAAACCAATGAAGGTTCTCAGTTTTCCTCGCTCAATCAAACTGCGTCCAACTCCGAAATTCCTCCCAAAGAACTCTCGGCTCAATAAAGCAAATCTGTGACTGACAGACCACGACACTATCTCAGGGCTGAAAGTACAATGAAGTATTTCTTGCTGGGTGACAAATCGACTTGCATTTCTCTTCACAGGCACCTCCTCCACGGCCACAACCAGACCTCCTGAATACATTCCTCGTCATCTACTTCTACTAAAATACAGATAGAATTTTTGTACTGTGCTATGCCGCCGCCATGTCAACCAACTTTGTTCAAACCAATCTTCTAGACGTTGCAGTACATTGTTGACAGACCAAGACGGCTCTCCATTACCCAGAGTTTTAGGTTCTGGGAGGCTGATATATCGTTGTAGGTCACACCTATAATGAACACTATTCAACTCCAATTACCACTTCCTTTTCTCTGCGCCTTCCCAATTCCACTATCGTCCTTCTTGACTCACTAACTCTGCACCTCAAACTGCTTCCTGCTTTCGACGTATCTGTTCCACAACCAGCGCTCTTTATCCCCAGACCCCCTTTGCTCCACCTCAGTTTACTGAAGCCAAGCCGAACATACTGTGTGTATGTATATGTACCTACTGTGTCTGTGAGCTCCTGAAGTAAACTTCTGGAACGTCACTTCCTCCCCGTAGTATAATTTACTTCCCACAAACAGTTACCTACTTTGGTTACCACATACTAAACTGTGCTAAAATAAATAAATAAATAAAAAGGTTCAATATACTCCAAATAGTGGTCAATCAATTACAGACAATGAATCATGACGCACATCAGAACAATTACAGCCCACAACTTAACCACTGTGCACCATCTCAGTTTCTTTTAAGGACTTTGAAAACATGGAAAATAAGGAGACCAGTTGCTGGAGTTGTAGGAGAGGAATGTCGTCAATCTTGTTAGACGTGGAATTCTAGTTGCTGTTGGTCTCTGCTGCTGGATTATTTCGGGTTTTTTCCTTCCTGTCTTACATCTCACGTAATTCTGATGGCGGGAGGTGTGGACTGCAGACAGGGACAGTTCAGCACCCATACTCTCTACTGAGAAGCCATGCTGTTGTTTATGGAAGCAAATATGGATCAAAAATCAAACTGAAAGGCATTAGCAAAGACCTAAATAAATTCTTGCCTTCTAAGCAGGAAACCCAAGTTAAAGATCCGGCCGTGCTAACAAACTTTTAAAATTGAAGCCTGGTTTGTTTATTGTTTTCCTACCTATGTATGCAGCAGTTTACTCAGCAAGGCTGTGGTTTTCAACTCAGCCTCTCATCATGTTTCGAAGGAAAATCTAGCGGGGATGGCTGCAGCAGGAGTGTCACCAGCTCCTCAACTAAATTAACAAGAAGACTGTAGAGTGCTGTTGAGGAAATGGCCATGTACACAGGAAGACAAAAGAATAGAAACAGTCTTTACATCTGTTAGCATGGTCTGGCCTCAAACCTAGGTCTCCTGCAATGGAGGCAAGAAATTGTCCCATGGTCTCGGTTTGGTCTTTGCAAAACAATGTTAAAATCAAGAAATACTTTCCAACAATTACAAGACGCAGTTTGGTAAACTGCTGCCCAAATTTTTGCTTCTGAGAGGCTGTACTTCTCTGAAATGCTCTCTTTATGCAGTTTGTCATGTCCTATTTCCGTTTAATCTGATGATAAGCTCCTCCAGTTGCTTTTGATTTCTACCATCTACCTTTTCAGCCTCTTGTAGCCCATGTCCACATCTCTCAAGACATGTTGCTGCATCAAATTCAGTTTGAAATAATATCTATGGAGTGGCAAAATGTCTCAATTACAACTTTTGATTCAATGTTGTGTTTGACTTGAGAGGAAATATTGGATATTTGCCATTCCTTTCTTTACATTTTATTACTATTTAATACAACACTCCAGTGTTTTCATAATTGGGCACTGTGTACTGTAACTGTTAACATCTAATATTTATAATCTAAGAGACATGATATGATCAACACTGACTTGGTTTGATAATCTCACAGCTGATTCAAAAGCCTGCAGATGTTTCTGTATCAGGGATTTCATGACAGAAACAAACAGTGCGTGGTTAAACTGATAATCACTGTGGACTGGAGCAGCTATCCAAACTGTTCCACAGTTTAGCAATCACACTAATGGACTGGTCTGTGTTTGCACACTTTTCTCTGCAGTTGGGAAAAACTGGGCCCAGGGCCAAATGTAAAGTTAGACACAACAGTAATGGGCACCATTAAAGATTCAGTTCCTCTTCAGACAGTCAGAACAGCATGGTCATATTCATGTCGACGATAGACTGTATCTGTGGAGAAGAAAGAACGGCTGCTGTGCCAAAACAAAACCTTTTCCAGATCATTACAAACACGCAGGGATATTTTTTAGACAGTCAGCTAGCTTTGACACGAAGCTGAGATTCACAGGATGGTATCACACCGATTAACAGGACGCGTGTGTATTATACATGCTTAAAATAATTTTGCACACAGCTGATGTCGGTCCCAGTGCTGCTGAATGTTTTGGCGGTGACAGTGCAGACGCCTGGTTATCCTCATTCTGGGCGTTAGCACAAACAGCCGAGAGAAAGACTTGACACCAAGGAGTCACACTTTTCACCAAACACACTGACAGTGACACAAAACGCAACCGGGCACTGTGTGTGCGGATGTACGCGGCGACACTGGGAGCTGTCAGAGTGCGGGAGCCCCGCAACGTTTTGACAACAACAGCTGGCTAACGTGAGGTTAGCCATTAGCAGTGGTCATTACTTTAGCATGCTAACGTCACCGAGGTTACAAAGCAGCGAGTGTCTGAGCTGTCTGTGCTGCACTGACAGTCCCGTCAGGACGGAGCGGGGATCCGCTGCCAGCCGGGAAAACGGGACAGTCTTTGGGCTTCATTAGCTGCAGGACGCCGCTGCTTAAAGACAAAAATTAAATATAATTTTACTCAAAATGTTGGCTTACCTGCACCCATCCCGACGGTCGGCACCCTATCTTGTTTGTTGTTCTCTGCACTCTGACACGCTGGACCAATGGGAACACAGTCCCTCTGTGGAATCCGGAAGTGGGCGTGTCTAACGCTATGACGTACACCACCATAGATGTATATGAGTAGACATAAATGCCTGACTGATGTCGAATATTTACATAATTGGAGTTATCAAAACTCACAGAATGTGAAGCGATTTTAACATGATTTGATCTTTAACAAACATACGGAAGGGGATTAAGGCCAAGTAAATGAAAAGTTTAAATTTTTAAAGGTGTCCCATGGTGACCTGTCCAATTTTAAACACTTTTTTTATTATTATTAAACTGCCCCTAATCCTCTTCCATGTAATCATGTTCCATTTAAAACAGACATGTCATAACATGGATGGAATACTGCATTAACAACACCCGTTGTGTTGGCTACTCAGTTCACAACATTTGTGACAAGATCTTTCTCTCCGAAAGCAAGGGATATTAATCTTATTTAAGTATAGTAATATAAGGATTTGACATCAATTTAAAAAAAAGATTGAGAAAATGTTTTGCATCCATTTTAGTATGAAAAGGCTGTATTCTGAATGCACAACAGCAGCACAGGTCATTACATAACCATTGTGCACAATGTCCTTCTATGGAATGTTTGTAAAGGTGCAAAACGAGAAGACAAGTTGCTGGAGTTTTAGGTGAGGAATGTCTTCTCATTCTTGTTTGACGCTGAATTCTGGTTGCTGTCGTTTATTGCCAAGCCACCCAAATGCCCAACAATCACCAACATCCAGTTTTGGCTTTCTGTTTTCCCCCATAATTCTCTCTAAGCCGTTTTATATTTTACACTGTCTATTGTGGGCTCTTTTTAGTCTTTGAAAAATGTTACTTGATGGAAAAAAACTGCGTCGAGAATTGATAATATTGCCTTGGAAGCAAACATGTAACCATCCCATACTGCAGCCACTCAGAACTCCCACCAGAGGAAAAAGGTCTCTATGTTTACATATCTATGTCCAAGACGCTCCGGAGTGGGTGACGTCCCATTAAAAACACACTGATGGTGAGTTCACGTTACAAGCACAGGACGGTAATATCCAAGCTGCCTCTATCTGGAATTAGTTTACATGTATCGGGTTAATAAACACGCTGTGCCTTCAGGATGGTTTGCAAACAGTCACAAAAATGGAGAGACATTATCAGCAGCTAGACAGAGATGAAATCAACAACAGACCTGAGGATAATATCGGATCCACAAACAGCCTAATCAGGGTTGGAGGTTCACCAACATGATCTCATCAAGCCATAATCACTAGTCTGGGCATCTTTTGTTAAGGAGAGAACCCAGTTATCTAATTCCCCAGCTCCTAAGGCGTTGGTTGTCTTGTGCAGATCCAGTCTGAGGATGCTTCAGCACTGACTCGGTAGAGGGATATGATTTGCTCGATTATACACAGTGGAAAATCTGTTTTTTGACGTATCAAATGTTAATAATGTGCCGCTTGGTTTGCCCAGTTGAATTTTGAACAAGCCGCTTGTAGCCTTTGGATGCTATTCCCCGTTTGGCGTCGGACTGCTCTTCTGCCTCAAGTCGGTACATTTCAGGAGATTTCCGACTTCATCGTGATCCCGATGCGTCTCTGTCCACCAGACTGCAGGATGTGCCTTTGAGCATTTAATCGTCCTGTATCTTTTCTACTTATTGATTACTCCACAATGCTGATCAAAAGCCAGCCGAGCAGTCCACGGGTGACCGGGGCATTGTGCTACACTTGTTGAAAAGATCCCCGAGGAAAAAAGACACATTTCTAAATATAAATAATAGGATGAGTGTGTTTGGCTTTGTTTTTAATCCAACTTTCAGCCCTGCTTCGCATGTCAAGTGCTAAGTGGCGTTAGCATCGTATTAGCACTGTGGAGAGTTTTCTCCATTTTTTAATAACGAACCAAAGAAACGCTGGACAATGAAGCGATGTCAGTCACACTCTGGTGGACGTTCAGCTCTGTGTCGGTACTGATGCGGTCTCCATTCATGTCCTGGATTGTACCGACCTGCTCCGGGGAAGCAGTGGCATCATGCTTAGCTCGAAGCTAACTGGCAGCTGCTGTGGAAAGGCTCCTTTGGGTGTGTGGATAAGCAGCGGTTTATTGTGTATAACGTTGTAATAAAAGTCTTCCAGTTCAAACCATCACGCAGGGCTGCACCGTTATGTGTCATCGGGGGATGCGCTGCAGGGGAACGAGTCGGAGCTTAGAACCGACTCAGCGAGGTGACCGAGAGGGGACGGCGGAGTGGAATGACCAGCTCTGCTCAGGGTCCCTGCAGGGAGGACAAAGACTGACCATGTAGTCAGTTAAATAGATTACAAGCACGTTTCCTGATGCAAAACTAGGGATGAACCCATACCAGTATTGGGTATTGGGTCTGAGAGTACTTGTGTCCATGAAGGCTCCAGACTGCAGGAGGCAGTGTAGAAGAAGTGGCTCTTCTATGGAGGACAAAAAAGGGACAATATTGTTGTCAGTGAAAAAAAATAAATAAATAAAGATTTGTTATTAAAAATTAACTTTGCATTGAAAAAAAATGTCATTGAAACAAAGAATTTGTCATTGAAGGTTTTTGTTCATGTTACTGCTTTCATAGACAAATCTTTAGTTTTTAAAGAGCTTTTTTTTCAATGATAAACTATGTTGTTATGATGACAGCTTTTTTGTAGTTCTTTTGTTGTTGAGAGGAGGAGTCTAAGGGGAGGAGCAGAGACAGCCATCAGAGGGAATGTTTGTGATGTTTTTGAGGCATGGCATTGAACTGCCAATTGAGATGAATGAAAATAAGAGAAAAACCTACAGTCAAGCCCGGAGGGTTACTGTACTGACCTAGAACACAGAGTCACATTCCTTACTCAGCTTTCACACACGTTTTCATTTTCACATATATTCATCTTCCATTATCACGCAGTCCTTTTCCTCAGACTGGGCATTTTCACATCAATGTTCCTCCAAATAGTTTCCTTAATTTTCCCTACAGACTCAGTTTACTGTGGATGCATAAGTCTTTTCCACATCTTTACTTTTGAGAGACTTCTCTCTTTATCAGCTCTTTTTGTTTTGCCACCATGTAATCATCTCTTGTAAAATAACCTTCCTGTTTTAAACTGAAAAGATTTTTTTTGCAATTGTAACATTGGTTATGATCATTATAATTGTTGTTGTGCTGTTGTGAACATGTGGATAATTTAGTTATCACTGCATTGTTTTTTTCAGAATTTAAATATTGTACCAATCTTATCATAATTGTACTCTTGTCAGAATATTGCCAGATATTTACTCATTTTCCAATGATTTATGCCATACAGTCAAATGAAGTTTACTTACTCAGTCTTCATTCAAACTTTTTCTTGCATTTAGTTGTAATCTTTTCAAGAAGTTTGATTTTTTTTTAGTCTTTAAAAAAACAAACACATGTCTTGACTTGTATTAGTTCCTGTGTGATCTTCATCTTTTGATTTAACCATGGTGCACTGTGGATCTGTAAACTGCACTCATGGCTTTACCTGGCTTCGCCACTTGAGGGCAGCAAAGTTCTTTAAGATATTTAAAAAAATATTCATATCAACTATTTCAGAATGAAAACTAAATCATGTAGTCAACAACATGGAGTTTTGTTATTTTTCTGAAGGATCTTCAATTTAATGCACTATTTCATTTCTTTCAGGAGATTTCTGCCTGAGAAACACCAAGAACTGAGAGATCCTGCCTGTTTTATAAAAGATGTGGTTTTCCCTGAAGCCTGGGGGAGGGACTTGAGGGTGTTTCATGTTTTCAGACACTTGGTGTTTTAAAATACTTTCTTCTGCTGTGAAAAAAGATTTATTTCCAAGATGGAACATACTTAAAAAGAAAATCAAGACAACTGTTCATTTTGGAAAGACAAAAAAAAAAAATTCAGTCTTTCACAAAAAAAACATCACACATTCGCCAATGTGATAAAAGTTTTTTCTTTAAACTTTAAAGGATATGATGGCACTCATTTATCAGTTTGGCCCAATTAAGATGAACTTGGGTTGTACGCGGCCCCTGAGATAAAGATGCTTGACACCCCTGAACTGTGGGCTTTTACACATTTGTGCCTGGGCACATATTGACTCAACCATTTCTGGATTTCTGAGTTGTAAGTGGTGAAGTGTCGATAAATACATGTGACTATAACTCACAAACTGCCTCGTAGGAATCTCACATGAAGTTGAAACCGTCATTATTACCATTTTCCACCAGTAAGATGACTTCAGACAGAAAAGGCTGTAAACGTATGTCTCTGTGTGGAATGATCTTACATCAGTTCAAGCTTTATTTCAAAGCTTGTACAGATTCTGTTAAACCACTAGGTGGCAACAAAATGCCTTCAATGTTTACACACTCGTCTGGAAAACCTTGACTGAACGTCCAGTTTACTCATGTACCTGTCATTTCAGACCACTTTGTCCTATAAAGAGCCATCTTCACAATAATGGACAGCAAAGACTGTAGACTAGACGTACTTTCCATTTATTCAAAGGATAAATCAGGCTGTTAAATAGTGAGTTTAGTACCAATATACCTTTCTGCTAAACATGTCTGAAAAACAGCTGAAGAGAAACAACAGGTTGACAGGTCAGAGAAGCTGCAGACAGTTTACCACTGTGGAGCAAAATCTGCTTCCCACTGCGTCTAATATACGTATTTAATATCAACTATAAATAATGTGTGTCAATCATTCCCACAAAGGAAACCATCAAGTATCCAACTTGACTCCTTCCTGAGACTGATAAGGTATATCAGGAATTCAAGCGATTTTCAAGTGTTGCCTCCAGCAAAAATGTGCCTTTTTCATGAAAATGACACCTTTCTCGTCTAGGAAGTGCTCTAAATATGGACCGTAACATAATCTCAGAATGTAGTACTACAATGCTTCTCTCCACTTGAAAAACACCTAATGCAACAAAAGCAGTGGCAGGTGAAACCCTGGAGAAAATAATGCAAATAAATGGTGTTTACACAAGATTTAATTCCTGGAAGTTGGCAGTTGACCGAGCTCTGTCCACACAGAAAAGACACCAACAGGCGTGACAGGCTGTTGAAAGATTTATTTGTATTTATAGTTGAAGGTGACTCACAAAGGTATTTCTCTTGCAGGTCGCCTCATGCTGTGTGCCATATAAAAGATGAATTATTCACAGAATAAATTCTACTCATAAACTGAAATGTTATCAAAGTGCAGCAAGTCAGTGTCAGACAAAAGAGGCTGCCAATTGCAACACTGCCACCCCCGTAAAGTAAAAAAACAGCCCCAAAGAGGAAGAGGGGAGAGCCTGAGAAAATGTAGGACGCACAAAGAAAGGGACTGTATTGAAAGTATTGTCCTTGTTGATTGAATAGCTATTTTTTCATTAAAAGGAAGGTGAGAAATAGACTGAGTATAATGCTTGAGAATCACTGCCAGAAGAGAAGAGCGTTGCTTGAGAGATAGTTTCTCTTTAGTTTATTGTGTCTGCCATGTCTCTGTTTGTTGCTCTGCAGGTTGATTCCCACTCATTTCACTGCAGCATTAAACTCGATATAGCGAGGTTAAAGATTCCATGTGCTTCTCCACTCAGATTAAAACCCCACAATAAGTAACTATACTTGCATGTTTGTTGTATTTTGTCGGACGACCAATTTGCACGTCAGGACGGCTACAGTCTCACAATGTACCCCCCATACTGACTGAAAGGTTTCCTCATTTTTAGACATGCAAGAGCAAGAGCACTGGTTCTAGAATTTTTGAAAAGGTTTTCCAACTACAACCCAAAAAAAGGATGCTAAAGTCAGGCTAATCAATCATGATTCCTGTGATAAACAACTGATTTTGAACAATGGCACAGACTGCTGCAACTGTGATTTACTGAGTGATGGAAGAGCTTCCCATAGAGCCTGCGACTCTTTTCAAAATTAAATTGTGCTTTCTACAGCAAAAATGAAAGCACATGAGTGCCTAGAATATTTCAGAATTGTTTTAAACTATTTTAACAGTCCCTCAGTTGGAAACAAGCATGCATTATTCTTTTTCAATTTCTTTAAAATGTTTGTTTATTAGAGTTTTTACTGCTTTGTTGATTTACGTGTATACATGCCTGATTCAGGAACACTCCTGTAAGTAAAAAGTGATTTCAATGAGTTCCCAGGAGATGGAGCCATATCACTACAAAAAAAGGCACCACTTATGTAAAAAAGAAAAAAAAGTGAAACAGGAAAAACAAAAATCTTCAAAGGGTGATTTTATACATTCACATAAACAGTGTGCCACAATATAACCGTGACTAATAAATATAAGCCAGGAGAAGCGAGGAGAGGTCATTTTCTGTGAAATACAAAGGTCAGTGAAGGCTCAGTGCAAACGAGTGTAAACATGATCCAGAGCAGTTGATGCTTTGGTGGAGGTGGTGGAGGTGGTGGTGGTGGTGGTGGTGGCGGTGCTGGTTGTGTCAGTGGCTGCTCAGTCCGCTCACAATTCAATGTGTAAGTTCCACTTTCACTTCTCCCTGAGGAGGTACAGCACGATGGCCTTCAGGTAGTGTCCGAAAGTGCAGACGGCAGACACCAGCCAGTGAGAGCGGAAGCTGGGGTCGGTGTTCACCACACACTTAGTGACATCCACCTGCGATGGGCACACAAGAGAAAACCTTTCTCAAAACCAGCTGGAAAACATGGAGTCACCTGTGATTTAATGGAAAACTTACGCACTGTCCAACTGGAAAATGTCCCGAAGGTCTTGAGCTTTCAGTTAGTTAAATGTGTGCAAATATCTGGTATAACTTTATGTCAACACTAAAGCTGTCTGAAACAGAGAAGAGACTTTTTAGCTGCAATAAGCACTTATTTTTTTATTTGTGCAATGTTTAGTTTTGGGTTCTTGAACTTCTAAGGTTTGGGAGTCACTGACCCTTCAAGTTAGAATGAAAATTACAGCAACTTGTCTGAAATGCTCATGGGATACTTGAGCTTCTGCTTGCTGCCAGGAAGCAACATGTGAAAACAGTGTAAACCAGAAAATGAAAGACAGAGCTTATATACAGACTGCACTGTCCATCCCGTCAGTGGATGGACAGCACGGTGGATAATCTGGGTCTACGGAGGACGGCTCATTGGCAACCGTTTGAACTGCGGTATCTATGAGCTCATTCAGGATCCTGCTTCCTCTTCACAGAAACAACAGAACGTTTGCAGTGGGTTGGTGTCTGATGGATGAACGGCTGTTCCAGTGGTATTTCTGATGACGGACTTGTGTTTTCTGAACTGATTTGAAGACAAAAGCCACTCAGTTGCATTGTGAAATCAAATGACTCTGCTGGTAAATTCAACATGTGTTCTTGATTCTCTACTTGTATGAGTCTGCAGACATAAGACACGCAACTAGCCCACAAGAATGTCACTCCAAAGCCAGAGCCCACTCTGGATTCTCAGCGATGCTTACTCTACTCTGCTTAGCACTCCACTTATATAACCACTTTCATGGACAATGAAATACCACAGACAGGACAGTTTAGTGTCAGTCCTGACATTGGAAACCGTTCATCTCCCCCTGCTTCTTCCAATCACAGAATGTTCTTTAGTTTTCCCAGACGGCGATATTTCATCTCTCAGAGCAGATACAGTATGCCTCGGCTTGGCCTGCAGCTATGCAACAGTGGTCCTTCATTTGTGCTTGTGAGGTCAGTCATACAATGCATCGCTCCTAATTTCTGTCACACTCCATTTGCCTTCAAAACAAAACCAGCTCGGGTGCTGTGTATCTGAGGACATGGACGCCGCATTAGTTCACTCGCTGTGCTGTTTCCAGCAGAGCAGCACACAGACGGAGGCACGTAGTCAGTCTTTTTTCCAGCTAGGACCGGAGTTTCACCTTATTGTTTCTGCAGGACTCCAGCAGACAAGCTTTCGCCATGGCCAGGATTCAGCAGAGGCTCATTCACTGTTCTGTTATCCGACTGCTTATTTTTGTAAACTGGGATGACTGGAAATTGATTCCATTCCCAGCTGCTAACATCACAAACCTCTAACTTCAAGGGAACATACCACAGCAGCAGCAGCTTTGTAACTTGAAGAAGGTTAATAATAATGCACCCTTTTTTCGTCAGACTCTGTTCATCAACACTCTACGCCGTTCCCATCATTTTTTTGCCATACTGGGAGTTGCTGAATGTCATCCAGAGCTTTCCATTGTTACCACAGGTGGGTGGTGGATGCCATCGACAGGTCGCGGAGTTCATGACGGGAGTAAAGAAGGCCGTGTGATAACACCTCGTGAAGTTTTCGCTCTCCACCAGAGCAGCTGAACCGCGATAAGCAGAGACTTCAGGAGTCCACTGTCATATCACAGTGACAGGCTGCGAGCAGTAACTTATAAAGTGCTTTAAAATGACACAGACTAAACCTTCACTATCTTCTTCCTTAGATGATGCTCTGTCCATATCACAGTCGTACTACCACAGTTTGTATAGATGTAATATCCCAGCCATACACACACACACACACACATATATATATATATATATATATTATATATATATATATTATATATATATATATATATATATATATATATATATATATATATATATATATATATATATATATATATAATTTTTTTTAATCCCCTAAAGTCTCAGGCCTCAACTTGCCAGCGTCTGTTCTATACAGAGTTCATTGTAATTGGGGTTAAAGAGGAGCAGGAGCAGCAGGAGCACATAGCAGCAGACATTGGGTGAGAGCCAGGATACACCCTGCAGGGTGGAAGCTGCCAGTCCATTACTGGGCAAACAGACAGGCTCACCAATCTCACACACACTGCATCCACACCTTGGGTCAATATATTAACACCAGTTAACTGAACCAGCATGTCTTTGGAATGTGTTAGGAAGTCAGAGTAGCATGCAGGCTCAAGGGGAATACAGAAACTCTCCACAGAAAAGCCCTGGCAGCCAGAAGGGTCAAATGAGGACTGTGTCAGTCGGGAAGAACACAGTGAAGCCTGAAGCTGTCCGACACATCCGATCGTAGTGAGCGACTCATCTTCAAACATCTGCAGCAGCAGAAACCGGTGTGTCAGAAAACATTTCAAACATGCAGCGTCCCGGTGAGCAGTGTTGGGGAACAAAATGTGAGATCGGCCACTCTTTGATCCGCCGACAGACACAGTTACCTGACCGGTTGTCTGTTTCAGTGGGAGGAGCCATGAGCAGCGTTAAGTGTCACAATAATGTAATTACAAAAATGCATTTGTTTGAGGTTCCATGTTAACATAATTAAGATAAAAATATATGTACCTTTGTCTATTTAATAAGCTTAATAAGTAAGTTTGTTGGTATTTGCCAACAGGAATGACACAAAATATGACATACATATTGTATCATATTGTTGATGAAGGAGGAAATAGATGTCTTATCTTTTAGCACCTTGAAAATAAACCAGTTAACAGAAATTATGAAAAAGGAATTAAACAGCAATGAAACACAGATTAACTCCCAACATGTAGACAGCAGGAAACACGTCTGAGATCCACACTGACGGAATAATAATAATAATGATAACAATAACAATAATCATGATGATGATGAGGCACTTCTCCAGAAGGCCCAAACCTTAGCCAGGCCTCAGTTCCTCAACCTGAACCACGTTCAACGTTCAGCCTCCATCAAGGGAAGACCAGCTCTCAGGCCCTGTTTTTCCCAGAAACCAAGAACGGCACAAGTCAAAGACTCTCTCTTTAGCTCTCAATCCAGCAAGCAGGCCATACAGATTGCTTTCATGTAGACTCAGATGGCTTTAACAAAGAGCAAACTCTCCCTCCACCCTCTTATGCCTCTCCCCAGTGGTTATCTTAGCTGTAGTCGTCTTGAACTGTAGTTTAAACATACTTGTCATCAATGCCTTCGCCACTTTTCCATGAATTCCCCAGCAGGCCCGAAGCAGAGAGTCTGCCTGAACAAAGACAACTGATAACAATCTTCATGATTCATGATCGCAAGAATCTCTGATTGTCTTTCCCCATAAAAACAAGCCCAGTTTTGTGCAACACCACTCAGGATAACAGTATTTATTGATACACTGTCATTATTGTGATTTCAGACATGTTTGACTCTCAAGAAAGTCTGGCAGCGGTGAGATTTTGGTGGCTGATGGAATCAAAGAGCACTTTTTTTTGTTGGACTGCTTATGAGACGCTTCTAAGTAGAAAAATGTTCTCGTGTAGATGAAAGGAAATATGGAGGAAACTTTGACCATAACCGTTAGAAGATCTAAGTGATTCTTACCCAGATGTCGTCACGGAGCCCTGCAGCCTGAAACAGTCACTGGAAGCTCAGATTGAAGATCCAGTCTCAAATTTATGCAACAAATCCGAGCTGTGTGAGAGGTAGCGTGCTGATGGCGTGACGCTGCCGAAACGTGTGAAGACAAGTCCTTCATTTGCATGTTGACCCCGTTTTTTTCGCCTATAGCAAGGTGTTTGTGCACACACGCATCAGTGTGGGAGCGCAGAGTGCAGACTTTCACAGACTACTTTAAATGCAGCCACAACTCTTTTCTGCACAAACACAAAACTGTATGAATTCACAAGCAAAGGATTTCTTTTTTTCCGCACCGGTTTACAGAAGGCGGCGTGCGGCCTGATATGGAGGGCGAGCCGTAATCCTCTCTTTACACATCAGATGTCACTTTGTCTTCACTGCCATGCCAGGGTCAGCACGGTTCAAACACAATGCTGTCCCACAAACAACAAGAAAAGGCTTCCTCTTACCCAGCCTCCTCTCCTTTTTAACCAGGAAGCCAGACTCTTGCGGACGAACTCCCCCATGCAGTCGACAATGGTGTGAACCATAGCTGGATGGCCATGACGCACGCAGTCCACCGCCAGGGCTCCTGCCACAGCGTACAGCGACACCACCTTTCCCCACGTCACACCTGAAGAGAGACACACAGGTGGTTTAGCTCCCAGGGCAGCAAGGCTATCAAATATGCAAACCTGCTTGTTTAGAGGGCCAAATCTGGGACCCGGGATGCCTGTGAACCACCAAAGAAAAAACCAAGGAGAGCAAGTGATGTTTAGCAATCAAATACAAACGCTAAGTGCTTTGAATCCGTGCTCCAGATGAGCAGGTCTGCATGTCAAGACGATGGATAAAGAGGGAATAATGGACGCCTGGGTTTCTCTGGGAGACTAAAAACACACCTCAAAGCACGGCGCACATATAAAAAACCTGAAGACCCCTTAACTCCAATGAGTTTAATATTAATGTCTTAGAGTAGCATGAACGGTGTCAGGGATCTGTGAACGTGGTATGAGAGGACATGCCTGTATGTAGAACGGCATGAAGCTGTTTGAGCAGTTCTGTTTGAAGACAGCCGGCCTGTCCCTCCAAGAAGAAACTCAAACACAAGTCGGTACGGCTCCGGGGGTTATCCATCAGGCAGCTCATCGTTTTCCTAAGTAGAGTGAAGACTTTTCGCTGTGACGCCATTTACAGTAAAATCTTCAAACTGTTTCTGCGGTGTTTAGACGTGAACTCGGACAAACTGAGCCTCAGATCCATCTGTCTCCTGTAACGGTCTCCAGGTTCCTAGAGCCCCGCAAAGACAGCTTGTTTGTTAATGTCTGGGAATCTATCATCTGCAGTTTTCATTTGGTGAATTAGTCAAAAAAGCAGGAAGTACTTTAACCTTTCAAACTCAGCTTTTAGGTTCCATTTCTTCACATTAAATAACAAACACAAATGAGTCACAGAGCTGAGAAAATTGGTTTACAGTCTAGAAAGCCCTGGAGCCTGAACCGTCCTGATGAAGGCAGAACAAGACAAAACATAAAGTCTGAATTAGTCCAGGAATTGGGACAACTACAAAACTGTTTCAGATTTAGGAGCACTGGATTTATGGCTGTACTACAATCTGAAGTATCTCCAAAAGACTACTGCATGTAAATAATTGAAAGACAATAAAACCTGTCCACAGACACTAGAAGAACAAATAAAGTGTAAAATGTCCTTTCTACAGAAAGTGGCTTCAAAAAAAGTCCCCTCTGCCACAGCAGCTACTTTATTGTGGTTCAGAATGATGGAGCTTATTTCCAGTGATCATCAGCCTCTTGGACCAGAGGATCAAGCTGATGCAGTTCAACATCTCAGGAGGGATTCAGACAGGAAATGGTTTTACCAGGAAACATGTTCAATGTTTCTGAATGTGACACTACTGGAATAATACTAATGACACCAGGGTTTCCTCAATGTGTCAACATACCACATGTTCTTCTACAATTCTACAATTTCATTTAGCAGACGCTTTTGTCCAAAGCGACGTACAACACAAGCAAGAATACAGACATAAGAAAGAAAGAAACCATTAGTAAATGCTTCAATTGCTTCAAGTGCGATTGGTCAAGGGAGTTGCCATCAAGTTCTTATTTGTTCTTTTTTATTTTTAAAAGTTGTATCGTAGTTTGACAAATGAAAAACATAATAAAATATTATGAGTTTGCCATGGCTTTTTCTGAACATATCATATGGAATAGAGTTCAGGAAGAGAAATAAATTAATCAAAGACCAACATTCAATGATTTCCAAATAACCTGGTATCTTATTAAAGGTTTCTCTGTTTGAAATTTTATTACACTTTTTTAATAGTGACATTTTTTTGTTAAAGTCACACAAAAATATTTCAGAAATCAATATTTTTTGAGCCACTGATTCAGTTATTTTCAATCAATATTTAAAAAGACAAAGTACAAATGAACTAGAAGGAGCGATGGTCCAGGGATCAATGGTTTCTGAAAGATAAGAGCTTCAGGGAGACAAAGTTTATCTATACATGCAAGTGTTTTCCCTCTTGTCCCTTTCATTATTTATTTCTTTTATCTCAGTTTTTCCCAATCTTGTTTTTTCTCCCTTTCTTTTCTTTTCCTTGACCTATTTTCCCTTTTTTTATTTTTCTGAAAAAATGTCCGTACACAATTATAACAACTTTATGTTAACTTACTTACTTTTTAAAGCTGATTTTAGCCTGATCAGACCACTTCTGAAAGTCAGTGTGGCAAACAAATAAAATAATAAAAATGCAACCAAACTGCTTATTAGGGAGCGAGCCCCTGCAGCGGCCGTCCCTTCAGGCATGGACACTACTGCATTTCTAGTGTTTCCTTCTTATTATTCTCCTTGAGCATACACTGATCCAAATTTAACCAACAAAAACACACCAAAATTGGCACACGCATCATGACTGGCAGAATCAAACCAAAGAAACAGTAAACACTAACCCCTTGAGTGCCAAAAGGTGCTCCCTCTGTAGCGCCACCCAGAAACACTAACAGGCGGCGGTGTTCACATGCTGATGACTGACAGTCTCGGTGGCGGTCCTGCAAATAGCGAGACCCCAAACAACGCCGCTTGCATCTTTATTTCACAAATAATTTTCTGAAAATGTGATGGAGCCACTACAGATGGGCTGAAGAGCCACATGTGGAGCGGCAGGCTGCAGGCCTCTGGGCTAATCTAACTCCAGCTGCTCATAAACCTCTTCAACCCAGTCTGTCCACGCGATCCTGAGCTTTATGAGATCTTGTCAACAACCAAGCATGTTCTAGAAGCAGCTCGGCAGAACCGTAGGTCTTATCTCTGCACTGCAGATCTAATCTCTTTCATTTTAAACTTTTAATTTGGTTCTAGGGTCTTTAAGTAAAAACAGTTAAAGGGAGTCATACCAGGATATTTACAAGAGGATTGTCAGAGCTTTGTTTACAAAAGTACCTCATTCAAAGTGACAACAAAAGAAAAAAAAACTGAGTCACATTGGTAAAACTTGAAACTAAAAAGCTAAATTTCATTTATTCCTTCAGAAAATGAACTCAGCTTGTCTTTTTCTATGGTGTTACATCTAGTTTATCTGTGCAGTGTGAGCAGCAGCTCATCAGAAAGTCTGTGGTCATAATCTCAAGCTGTTCAGGACTTCCTCTTCTCCCACTGACGGCTCCACTGTCAGCTGTAGCGCGTCTTTACACACAATTCACTGACAGTAATACATTTGAATGAAAGACATGAGCCTTGAGAGGACTGTTTGTCTTTCTAAAAAAAATCCACTTCACAGCATCGGGGTTTACAACTACTAGACCAATAGACCACATATTATTATAATGATTTGTATCTATTTATTTGTTTATTTTCATAATGAAGCGTATCACACAGGACTGGACGAACCTGATTTCCTCCAGTTTGTTGATATCTCTTTGCAGTCAATTACCTTGTTACATTCCCCGAGGGGTAATCCAGCAGAAACTCATGGCTGAGCTGCTTGGGTGGGGTCCAAACTGTCTGAAACAATCACCCACTCTCTGGCAACATATTCACCTAATATGGGCTGAATGTTTGCCCTGCAGTTCCTTTCCTGTCCGAGGATAATGACAGCACCAAAATGTTTTTCACTCGGGGAGACTCCTGCAGTCTGGCTTCATAAGACATGTTTACACGGAAACAGACTTTAAAAGGGAGAAGTTGTGAATCACTTTGCCGATTCGATGCGCAAGCAAAGAGAAGTACAGCTTGTTCTCCAAACTCTGAATATTGTTATTTCATTTAATAAAAGCTCCCAGATCTTACTTCCCAATGCTGTGTGGACTTCCCTTAATGGACGGACATCTTCTATGCTTTCAGAGTCCATCTGTGTGCAGGTGTGACCTTATAGGAAAGGGCCTGACGTACCTGTGGAGAAGATATCTGCGGCCACGGCCAGGAAAGCGTCCGACACCACGCTTTCCGATGCCACGGTTATGTTCAGCTGACGTGCGACGTTACGATACACATTGGGACGAAGGTACTCCAACTCATCGCCTGAGCAAGAGAAGACAAGCTAAACTCAGAACGACAGCAGACCAGCGGAGCGTTTAAAATCCTGCTAATAGAAAATAATTAAAAGAGACTGACACGTCTAGAACCACATTATCCATATTCAGAGGTTTTGAATACTTTGAGCAACTGTTTGTAAACAGTTTTTTTCCCCATATTTTTAAAACAAAGCCACACACTGACTGTGGCTGGCTGAGAGATGTTGTGATGAACATAAATCTTTTTCTTTTCTGTAATAAATCATGTATCTTTAGAATTCTATTTTACTTTACGGAACAAATCGCAATTAAAAATAACAGCCAAACACAACTCTTGACCACATCGACACTATAATGTAGTAAAGTAATAAATAATTGGCATTTACACTGCTATATACAGTATGTCCGCGAGCATTTTGAGTGCCAGAGGTCAGAGGTCATCGTACTAGATTCCCAGCAGACCGCGTTACATCAGGATGGCAACAGCAGACGTCACTTCGCTCTGTGATACAAACCTTCCATGAAGCAAACAGTCAGGAGTTACCTTTCTTTCTTTCTTTCATTCTTTTTTTTACTGGATTCCAGTCACTGCACGGTGCTTCCACAGAAATCATGATTACATGACTTACTGACTCTGACACATTTCTGGATAATTAGCTCCTACATGGCAACATGCCAGGAACCTTCACTTCTAACAAGACCAGATCTGAACTCTCAAACTCGACCTGACCTGAAATGTAATGTAAGTCCACATACATTTTCTTAACTGAGCTTGGCACAACTGCTGATGAATTAGTGGGCTACATATTTTCATTATCTTGAAGGATTTACAATTAGGAGGAATATTTATATATCAAAAAAGCTCTTGCAATACTTCGAGTTGCCCATCTTCTTCCGAATGCCTATGGAACTATTTGTATTCAGCGGCTCTATTCCTGTCCCGTTTATTCCTGCATGGGGATTAATTGGCTCTGTTAATTAATCTTCAGTTTATATGCGACTTCATTTAAACAGAAAGGACTTGGGTGTGATCCTGGCACACAAACACACACACGCGCACACACACACACACACACACACACACACACACACACACACACACACACACGAACACACACTCACCCAACCACAGGAGCACGGATGAGACGTCTCCCAGCGTTCCACCTGACGCGGCCAGTCCGTGCTCGGGCTTGGGGTATCCGGCCATGCCGGCGCGGTTCAGCCTGGAGTGTATGTAGTCCCGGCACAGCGCCTTGGCCTGGGACACCAGCTCCTTGTCGGTGGGCGAGCGGTCAAACACTTCGGCTGCAAACACAGACGAGCGCCGCAACATCTCCATGCCCCTGTCATCCGCCGCTCGGCTCCCCCACCCTCACCGACCTGCCCCTCTGTCTATCTCAGGGCGATGGGAACACTTCTGGAGATTACCCTGGGGAACAAACACCCGGATTAGATTGTAGGCATCTTTTAAACTCCCTGGGTAAAGCTTACGCGGACGCACTACGGAACAGGAGGCGCGAGCGCGCAAAAGGAAAGTTTGACGAGTTTTGTGAGAGTCTGCTTTAAAGTTAGTCTGTTTTACCTCAGATGCTATGGTGATGCCTCAGCCACACTGTCATCCTGCCGCATTGTGTCTTGTCACTGGGCTGACAAGTGTGTGTGATCGCTGATTTTTGGTGGAGGAAAGATTTACTGCCGCTCTGCGTAAAAATGCGCTCCGGAGCGCAGTCGGAGAGGCGCTCCTTCTAAGGACACTTATTGTGGAGTCCAGGGGCGGAGAAAAGCCAGCAGCAGCGGCACAAGTCCCGCCCCACCCCCCGGCCCCAACATAAAACCAACACACACATACAGTGTATTATTTTGTTACTATTTTCCTGCCATACACCGTGTTCATTTTACTTACTCAATTACTCAACCATGACTGCTGCGTCCGTGAGCCCACATCTTCCTGATATTCTTCTGAATATCTTTGGCTAATTGTGTTTCATGAACCATTTCATTTGCTCCCTGGCGTTTATCAAACACTGATCACCAAGACTGGGCCACAAAAGCCTTTCAGTATCTTCCCTGAGGTGAGCGTTTGGCTCTTTCAGCAGCCAGTACGTCGCACGGTGCTGTGTGTGATAATATCTGAGTGAACTGAACTGAAGATGAATGAAATTCCTTGTTTCAATAGAACAAACCATATTTTATTGATCCTCTCAGGGAAACATCTGTAACCTGTGAACGTCCAAGCTCAAGTCTGGCTGTAAAAAGTCCACCACTGGTTTAGAATGTCATTAATTTCTAAAGCCTTTGAGCCAGATGTGAATTTCTTTGGGGCCAGTTTTATCCCTTGAACTCTACATAAGACATCTCGGCTCTATAGTATATTTTTATAAGTCAAAAAAAAAGCTAAAGCATCCCTGACCTAACCCTAAACTTGTTTGAGAAGTTATCAAAGTGTGGGAGAGAGCCCTCTCCCATAGAGCTTCAACCTTTTCTTTCACTTCTTGAACTCTATTCCATCTGACATGTTTGGAAAAAGTCAGTCCATATGATTATAGTATAAAGTTTTATAATGTTTTTCATTTGCCAAACATTTAAATTTTAACATTTAACATTGAACATGTTTCCTGGTAAAACCATTTCCTGTCTGAATCCCTCCTGAGATGTTGAACTGCATCAGCTTGATCCTCTGGTCCAAGAGGCTGATGATCACTGGAAATAAGCTCCATCATTCTGAACCACAATAAAGTAGCTGCTGTGGCAGAGGGGACTTTATTTGAAGCCATTTTGTGTAGAAAGGACAATTTACACTTTATTTGTTCTTCAAGTGTCTCTGGACAGATTTTATTGTCTTTCAATTATTTACATGCAGTAGTCTTTTGGAGATACTTCAGATTGTAGTACAGCCATAAATCCAGTGCTCCTAAATCTGAAACAGTTTTGTAGTTGTTCCAATTCCTGGACTCATTCAGACTTTATGTTTTGTCTTGTTCTGCCTTCATTAGGACGGTTCAGGCTCCAGAGCTTTCTAGACTGTAAACCAATTTTCTCAGCTCTGTGACTCATTTGTGTTTGTTATTTAATGTGAAGAAATGGAACCTAAAAGCTGAGTTTGAAAGGTTAATGTACTTTCTGCTTTTTTGACTAATTCACCAAATGAGAGCTGCCCTCGTGCAACAGTTGGAGAAGTTGGATGGATCTGAGGCTCAGTTTGAACGAGTTCAGATCTCAGCAATCTGAAGATCTGACAGGAGCAAAGTGCTTCACTTTTTTCATATGAGAACTGTAGAAAAGCCTTGGTGTCCTGATCCAGAACAATCTGCAGATTCTTGATGCACCAATATTTTGTCCTGTCTGTGGTGGTTGATGGTGTTGATCCAAAACTCAAGCTCCTTAAATGCTTTCTTTTACTGAGTTTATGAACTGACTTCAATTCTAAGTTAATCATTTGGCTCTGATGTTGAGTCTGTGGAACACTAAATCAACAACCCTACAGAAAGTCTCCTCTGAGTCTGGTTCTAGAAAGTCTCCTCTGAGTCTGGTTCTACAGAAAGTCTCCTCTGAGTCTGGTTCTACAGAAAGTCTCCTCTGAGTCTGGTTCTGCAGAAAGTCTCCTCTGAGTCTGGTTCTACAGAAAGTCTCCTCTGAGTCTGGTTCTGCAGAAAATCTCCTCTGAGCCTGGTTCTGCAGAAAGTCTCCTCTGAGTCTGGTTCTACAGAAAGTCTCCTCTGAGTCTGGTTCTAGAAAGTCTCCTCTGAGTCTGGTTCTACAGAAAGTCTCCTCTGAGTCTGGTTCTGCAGAAAGTCTCCTCTGAGTCTGGTTCTACAGAAAGTCTCCTCTGAGTCTGGTTCTGCAGAAAGTCTCCTCTGAGTCTGGTTCTAGAAAGTCTCCTCTGAGTCTGGTTCTACAGAAAGTCTCCTCTGAGTCTGGTTCTGCAGAAAGTCTCCTCTGAGTCTGGTTCTACAGAAAGTCTCCTCTGAGTCTGGTTCTAGAAAGTCTCCTCTGAGTCTGGTTCTACAGAAAGTCTCCTCTGAGTCTGGTTCTGCAGAAAGTCTCCTCTGAGTCTGGTTCTAGAAAGTCTCCTCTGAGTCTGGTTCTACAGAAAGTCTCCTCTGAGTCTGGTTCTACAGAAAGTCTCCTCTGAGTCTGGTTCTGCAGAAAGTCTCCTCTGAGTCTGGTTCTAGAAAGTCTCCTCTGAGTCTGGTTCTACAGAAAGTCTCCTCTGAGTCTGGTTCTACAGAAAGTCTCCTCTGAGTCTGGTTCTGCAGAAAGTCTCCTCTGAGTCTGGTTCTAGAAAGTCTCCTCTGAGTCTGGTTCTACAGAAAGTCTCCTCTGAGTCTGGTTCTACAGAAAGTCTCCTCTGAGTCTGGTTCTGCAGAAAGTCTCCTCTGAGTCTGGTTCTAGAAAGTCTCCTCTGAGTCTGGTTCTAGAAAGTCTCCTCTGAGTCTGGTTCTACAGAAAGTCTCCTCTGAGTCTGGTTCTACAGAAAGTCTCCTCTGAGTCTGGTTCTACAGAAAGTCTCCTCTGAGTCTGGTTCTGCAGAAAGTCTCCTCTGAGTCTGGTTCTAGAAAGTCTCCTCTGAGTCTGGTTCTACAGAAAGTCTCCTCTGAGTCTGGTTCTGCAGAAAGTCTCCTCTGAGTCTGGTTCTACAGAAAGTCTCCTCTGAGCCTGGTTCTACAGAAAGTCTCCTCTGAGCCTGGTTCTAGAAAGTCTCCTCTGAGTCTGGTTCTACAGAAAGTCTCCTCTGAGTCTGGTTCTGCAGAAAGTCTCCTCTGAGTCTGGTTCTACAGAAAGTCTCCTCTGAGTCTGGTTCTGCAGAAAGTCTCCTCTGAGTCTGGTTCTGCAGAAAGTCTCCTCTGAGCCTGGTTCTGCAGAAAGTCTCCTCTGAGTCTGGTTCTACAGAAAGTCTCCTCTGAGTCTGGTTCTGCAGAAAGTCTCCTCTGAGTCTGGTTCTAGAAAGTCTCCTCTGAGTCTGGTTCTACAGAAAGTCTCCTCTGAGTCTGGTTCTACAGAAAGTCTCCTCTGAGTCTGGTTCTACAGAAAGTCTCCTCTGAGTCTGGTTCTGCAGAAAGTCTCCTCTGAGTCTGGTTCTAGAAAGTCTCCTCTGAGTCTGGTTCTACAGAAAGTCTCCTCTGAGTCTGGTTCTACAGAAAGTCTCCTCTGAGTCTGGTTCTACAGAAAGTCTCCTCTGAGTCTGGTTCTGCAGAAAGTCTCCTCTGAGTCTGGTTCTGCAGGTTTCTTCCTGTTAAAAAAGAATTTTCCCTTTCCTGTGTCTCCTCTGGTTGCTCTTGTTCAATAGTTGACCTTTTCTTTCTTTTAAGTACCATGAAATGACTGTATTCTATTTGGAGCAATAGAAATAAAATTGAATTGAATTGAATTGAATATTAATAACCAAATAACTGACAGGGATAATTCCTTCACAGTGAATTTCTTGTCTAACGGATGTTCTCTTTAGTTTAGCAGTTTGTAATCTGAAGGTAATTTTGTAATACTGAGCAATACGGTAATAACATCTATCAATTCTTTAATATCTAGTAGCTATTAATTCTATGGTCATTTATCAATGTCCCATATTTAATGTGTCGTATGCATATTTTACGGGACATACAGAACAGTTGCTGTGGATTATGGTGTTCTGCTCGTTCCACGTTGTGGTGACACCTCCTCCGGCCGTCACTCAGAAAAGGGAAGTATCAGGTGCCTGATCACTGCTTCTGCATGTCATAACGTCAGCCAGAGCCTGCGAGCCACTTCCCTGCGGTTCCATTAGCAAAGCTAATCCCACCAGACACCGACAACACATTCACCCATCTGACAAAACAGTGAGATCCCCTTCAACCACTTCACAGCGGCTTCCCACAATGCTGAGCGTTTGTCTGACTGAAGCGCTTTTCAAGGATGGACAGCATGAAACCGTCCCTCTGGTTTCTGGTTGATGACTCAGGTGCTGCACTTTCAGCTGGAGGAAACAGGGTCACATGGTGCCTGTCTGCTCGTTTCAATGTAAGAGAGGAGACGGCTTTAAATGTCAGACTCTTTAATCTATTCCAAACCAATCTGTGACACTGGAACACAGTTTTATGATGAAGGTGTTTCTGTGAAATGGTCACTCTGAGACGGTGCATTACCTGAGATAACAGTATGCAGAGTCAAGTCCTGTGTGTGTGCGACTTACACTTGCTGGTTAAAGGTAGTCAGACAAGCGCAGAGTGTGTTTTGACAGCTTCTGATGGCCCAGCTGATGTGGATGTACCGTGCCTCACCAGACAGTGATCACGCACGGCCACGCCTTCTCCACTCCCTAACAGAAAACTGTTTGAGCAGATTTCCTTGGCAGACGAGCGGTAATGGCATTTGTGGGGAAGCCGCCACACCCACAGGCCCTACTGTTTAGACATGCCTGAGGAATGCCCTGCTTTGTTTGTGACGGACTGACAGTGAAGCTGCAGATCCATGTTAACGCCGCGAAGATCTGCAGACTGTGGCTGACGCCTCAAGCGGGCCGAGGACTCTGAGAAATGCAAGGTCTCCGGTCCTTATCTTAATTTGACAACATGTGGAGTGAATTTACAAACTTTGTGCAAAAACACCCTGCCTCATTCATGCAAGCATTATACATTTCCCTGGTGTCAGCGAAGATTTTGGAATCACACAGTGCGTCAGTTCTGGTTATACAGGTTATGCAGAATATGCAAAACTCATAAATGTTGCATGCTTTAGTAGTTAGCAGCAGCTGACCTACCTCTGCAGCAGGTCTGATAGTCAGAGTGCGGCTCAGCGTTAAGCAACGCAGTAATCCCAAAGCTCAGTGTGTGTCAGAGTAGATGACAGTGTGTTCCTGGAGCCTGGCTGTGAGGCAGTGGTTAGCACTTTGCCCTCACAGTGAGAAGGCCATGGGTTTAAACTCCGGGCCTCAAGGGCCGGTGTATTGCTTCTTTTCAGTCTCTCTCGGTTGCTGTTGGCCTTTCTGTGTGGAGTTTGCATGTTCTTCCATAGTTGTGACCCTAAATTTCCTTAAATCAAGGTGTGAATGTATGTGGTTGTCTGTCTCTGTGTGTTTGCCCTGTGATGAACCGGCGACTTGTTCAGAGTAGACCCTGTCCTTGTCTAAATAAAACTGAACTGGCTCAGTCCTGTGTTATTCCATTACTCCCACATGATTACTGAATAATCAATACAAGTAAAAGTTTCAGTGAAAAATCCAAGTCGGCCTTTAAAGGGCTGAATTGAACCTTCTGCCTGGTCAGTTCTGGCCCATGAGCCACATGTTTGGCCCAGTTCGACAATCAGTTTGCTTCAGTTGTGGTGATATTCAGAAAAATGGCCATCTCGAAATTTCAGCAGCTTTATTTACAGAGGAATGTGTCCTGCAGAATGAATGGATGAATGTAAACAATGTGCTGATCTGTAAAAATATATTTCTTTATCTGCATTTACATGAAGTTGTGTTTCACCAATGTGTGATGATCAAATTCTCCAGAAACCTACTTTTCACTCAATGGTAGTACTTGAGAGAACAAAACTCCCACAAAATGATTGAAATAGTGTTTTATTAGTTAGGCGTTTATTTTAATAACATGGGGACTACACTGGGGAGCTCAGGAAAACGATCCTGAAGACATCCTACACAATAAATAGGAGAAACACACTGGATGTGCAACAAAGTCAGTCTCTTCCACACACAGGATGTCTGATGGTTTACATGAAACCTCCATCATCACTTTACCTTAAAAGCTCCAGAGGCAGAGAGAGGTACGATCAGCACGCACACACACACACACACACACACACACACACACACACACACACACACACACACACACACACACACACACACACACACACACACACACAAAGGTAAAGATTCCAGTCTTTGTCGAAAACACACATCCCAAATAGCAACGCGGTTTGCACGAAGCATACTAATTAAGTCGGCGGTGCCTCCCATGATGCCCGACCGACACGCAGCAAAAAACATCATCAAGTACCGTTACATCAAAATATATTTTAGAGGGAAAAATCTTCAACTTTCACACCGAGTAAACATGTAAGTCACAATGGTACATCCTTGAGCTGTCACCCCTAAGCAAAACAAAACCAGGACTACTTTGGATATTACAGAGAGAAATATAACACCTGCCTACCTAATGCAGAGCATCAGCTTGATAACACCTGGCTGCACCCTTTCATTAACCGTTACATTTGATTTTTTTTTTTTTTTTAATAAATACAGCTAGTACCATCATTCCTAATGCTTCACTTGTCCCGATTGCAGCATAAACTCTTCAAAACCTGGCATGTCTCCCATCTCCAACTTGCACTGACACTTCATCTACTCCCCCCGCTTCCCTCTCAGACACTTCAGCACCTTTAAAAGGGGGGGAGTGTGCACATTTTACCGTACCTTCCTTTAACAACATACTGTAATTCTTCTGCAGTAGCAGCACGCTGCACTCTGTAAAGCTTCAGTCTGCATGTACCGTAAAGACAAGCTACAATTTCAAGCTCCCTGTGCAGGAGTTGGTCCCATAAAACATTATTTCCCATCAGTCAGTCTATCATATTGAGCACTACGCATAGAAGAAAAAAAAAACAAAGAACAAAAGGATTGCATGTACACATCTCCCTTTCATTATATCCTGTATACTGGAGCAAATGTTATCATTTACATCATGAATTAAGCAAAAAACGCACAGACCGTTAAAAAGCTGAGAACTGTTAACACTTTAACCTGCAGTTATCTCCCGGGTTTCTGCTTTTAGTTCTGCTTAGAAACAACACTTGAGTCTTTCAGACGTCCTGGAGGCCCAGCCTGCAGGTGCACAACACTTTTGTTTCAGTTTCCATTCATCTCCATGGGTCCTCCCTTCGGTATGAGCAGGCTCATCCGGCCGGTGGTGCTGGCGGCACTCTTTATCACCTCCATCCATCTGGCAAAGGAGGACGGCGAACAGTTTATTCAACAGCGCTGGACATGAAACGCGCTGCTAGTGATGAGGGGGGGAAACAGAGCAGGATGGGGGGGAAACGTACCTCTCGAAGGTGTACTCGCTCTCTGCTCGGAAAAAGTAAACGTGAGACTTGAACTGCAGCTTGAAGACGTACTCCTTGTGGATGTTGTCCGACTCCTCTGGCGTGCTGACCGAGTAGCCGAGCAGCGGGAGGCTAGCCAGCGGGAAGTCGTCCTGAGAAAAAAACCAGCGACGTCACACTCTCACCTCAGATATGAGCTGGTTAAAGTAAATACATAAATAAATAAACCTCGATTGTGCTCCAGCAGATATAACATGAACTAATGTGGTCCTAACCTGGTGAGTCTTGTAGAAGAACAAGCAGAAGTTGGTGAAAACCACCCAGAGCTTCTGCCAGCCGTTGCTGTTCTTGAACTTCCGCAGGAGGTAGCCTGAGAGCTGGTTCTGCACAGAGGACAGCAGAAGACATGAGGGTCCAAACAATGCTGAGATACATGGATCAATTATGTCAGTGATCATTGGTGAGCGTGTGTGTCGTGGACTGCTTTGATTTCTGTGCAAAGTTTCACTAATTTTAAATCCTCAAGAACTGAAGAGTATGAAGTTGTTGTAATTTGCCTCCAGCCTCATGCACGTACTGGCTGCTGTCACTGCAGCGGATGACCATAAGTGGACATCAGCGATGAGCTGCCGTCAGCTTGTCCACATCAAACTCTGAATGCAGTCCTCAAACATGAGATATAGCTTCATTTAAAGGAAAAAAATGTGGTTGCACTTAATGGAGACGTCATTCCAATAACTGGGAACGATCGTGTTCAGTAACTGTGGTGGAGGCGAAGATATCTGCAGCCGGGTGGAAATTTTTTTTGTCATTAAAGCAACCAGAAGGATGGAGTGTGAAGCTATTCTGTTGCACATTACAGTTCATATAGATGTGATGTTTTTCAGTTTTCCATCAGGCCATCAGCTCTACGTTGTGGCAAAACAAGATGGCGGAGGTTTTCCTCTGGTTGCAGAAGCCAGACACAGATATCTGCACTGCATTATGTTCGGTCTATTATTATGTGTTTAGTGAGTGATTTTGCAAAAAACTGTTTATGTTTTTGGTAAAATTAGTAAATGTCAGACATACACTACAGTGTAACACATTATTCAACCAGTTTCCAGACTTTCTGACATGCATTATGCCGTTACTATGAGCATGCATTTAAATGGAAACACTGATCACTGCAGCTTTTACAAGGCTTTTAGCTTGCAGCTCCAACTTAACGCTCATACAGCATTCCATCTAAAATTCTGCAGACCTAAAAGCAGCAAACGACCAAATGTGAACCAAACGAAAACCTTAAAAGACAATGTAGTTCACTTTCAAAAATAAGCTTTAAGAGTTTTAGCTTGTATCCAGTTACACTGATCTCTATTCAGGAAGTATTTTTTTCCTGCAGTTTACTAGAACAATTAATCTGATATTATCCAAGAATGGAAACTTTATCATGATTGACAGCAGCTATAAATGGATTGAACAAGTTCCCACACAAGCAGAATGTTGAATACTGGGATTCCGAGTATTTTGGCTTAACCTTCATGCACCACATGCTCAAAATCCTCTTTGTTTATACTGTGTTTTAACTTTTGGAGTTGATATTTAATTAAACTTTCCAAGTTTAAATAATCTGCACATCATAAGGAAATAGGGCTGCGGTACTAAATTCAGCTCCACATGTAAAGAGCTGTCTTGTTGTTTGACTGCACTAATCCCGGGCTCTAATAACACTGTGGAAAATCTCGGTGATAAAGTTACAAGCCAAACTCTGCAGAGTATACATCCTGAATAGTTATACAAACAGTTTCCTGCTTCAACTTAGACTGATTCGCACCAATGGTGTGCTTCCCCTGGTTTGTTTTCAACCTGCATGACATTTCATAAAATATTGTTGGACTGCTACAATTAAACATAAGTCACAGAGCTTTCACTGCTTTTACTGATTGTCTCAATTGTTTCTCACTGTCATTATTTAAGTTTCTGCATGGGTGGTGGCAGTTCTGTTCTTTCAGCTCTTATTCTACAGCAGCTCTCTTTCAAAGGTTATCGGATCCAGTACCTGGTTCATTCGCAGGTAATCAGTGAGTGAGAGGTTCTGGTTTCGGTACCAGCAAACGTGTGTGATGGTGTTTGGCCTTTGGCCCTGACTGAGGAGATAACGAGGAGGAAGTTCTGGCGAGATGGCCGGAGAGCCGAAGACTGAGAGAGGGTGAAGAGACACAAGGGAGGAAAGGGTGCAGAGACAAGTGTTAGCCATGTTAGCTCTGAGGAGGAACAGAGGAGGACAGACAAGAGGCAGCAGGGAAATCCCTCCATGTCTGTGGACTCAAAACATCAGCGACAGAGAACATTTCTTGCATGCACATCGTTACAAAGAGCAAGAGGGTCGGCTATCACGTCATCGATCCCAGAGTGGAACCGACCTCTGTGAAACAGCAGAGACACAAGCGGGGAAAAGAAGGGTTAAAAGGTTCAGAAAGTCAAGATGAGCCACTCAGAGGAACCTGAAAGCCACAGATGCATCCATGAAGCCTAGTGTGTGTGTGTGTGTGTGTGTGTGTGTGTGTGTGTGTGTGTGTGTGTGTGTGTGTGTGTGTGTGTGTGTGTGTGGCAGAGGAGGAGTACCTCCACAGCCAGGCTGTGATCAGACATAGACACGCTGGTGTTGCGGTGCCAGCACACATGCATAGTGGTGTTGGCACGGTGGTGTGTCTGCTTGTCCAGAGAGGTGCGGGAAGAGTTCATGTCGTCCTCGGACTCCTGCTCCAGCGAAACCTCGTCGGACGATCCTAAACGGGGGTGAGGAAAGGAGGGGAGGAGGAGGAGGAGGAGGAGGAGGAGGAGGAGGAGGGTGGGAAGTTGTTTGGAGCAGAGGGATCAACTCTCACAGGAAATTTGTCTCTTGTGTTACACGGAGGAAAACGAGGCAAACAGAAAAACAGAGGGTGTGTTTGCACTATTCTCACGAAGATCAATGGAAAGCTCTTACGGTTGGAGTGATCGTTGAGGCCAGCGTCGAGGAAGATGCTGGATTTCTCCTGAGACTTCTTGGCCATGTCGATAGCCAGGTTCAGATCCTCAATCCACTTCCCCATCTCCACCTTGGAGCTGCAATCACAGAAAGAAAGAAACACAAACAAACACACACACATAGAGATTTACTTGTAGATGTAGTCACAAGACAGGAGCTACCATTCAGGATTTGAAGGCACACTCACCTGGCGGCCACGACGATCGTCCTCTGAGCCGAGTAAATGGTGAAACAGTGAGGGACGGACCACTCGTTCTCACTCTCCTCTACCTGCAGACGAAGGACAGAGCGGTGGTGAACATTAGCCACATGGAGCAAACGGCTGCAGTGCGCTGACGGCGGTGTGAACAAACGCTTCAATTCAGTTATTTGTTCTCTCCGAGAGTCCAGCTTTATTTGCTGTGATTGCTTTGAACATCTTTGGAGGTCTTTTCCAACGCCATGCGGAGTGATTTGTGGTATTTTTATGCATTTTTATGCACGTTAGGAAAAGAAAGAAGGAAAGCAGTCACAGAAAGACCTGCACAAAGAACACCTGTAGTTCTGCAGTTAAAACCAAGGATGGCGATGTTTACTTGAAAAACCACAATCAGCTTTGAAAAGTGGATGCTTCACTGTGCGCTGGCTGCTTTCTCGTCAATGAACAATTCGTATACATATCCGTGAACGCCCTGTAGTGCAGACACACATGTTTGTGCATCTTGTGCAATCTCCTAGGTATGCTCTTCTGCTCTGTCTACACAGGCATGGGAGAAGAAGGGAAGGGTTCGGGCATCCGAGCTGGCAGAGCTCAGAGAACTTACCGGTGCATCCAGCACTATGAGCTGCAGCCGGGAGTGAAGCAGAGACACGCAGAGTTAGGAGACCCACGCCCTCCCTTCTCAACACATCGCAGGCACGTTCATGACACCCTAATCCAACACGTCTCTTCTACAGCTACCGGCTAATCTTCTTTACAGGAACCGTCAGCAGAGGTCGACTCACAATCATGCCGTGGAGGGGCAGCTGTCCGTGCACCTTGAACTGATTGGTGGCCGTCACACCTTTACTGGTGTAGAGAAGCATGTCCGAGAACTGCAGGGTCAAAAGCAAACGTTACAAGTTGTCTGTTTATAAATGAGCATGAAAGCTGGAACAGCTCAGTGGTGCAGCTCTGCACTAACCAGGAAAAACATTCTCTGCTGCAGCCCCTTCTTGGTGAGCTTGTACAGACACCCCTCTCTGATGAACTCCTGCACACAGACAGCTTGTCAGACACCATCTGCACAGATTGCACAGTTTCCCTGCTCCATCTACTGTCGGCTGTGCGTCACTGCACTCACTCTGCCCGGTGCTGTCAGGTTCTCGATGCCGATCAGGTCTCTCTGCAGCTCGGTGAGCTTCTGGAAGTTCTCCAGGCGGATCAGGCTGCTCTGAAGCTGAGCGGCAATGTCTGCCACTTCCTTCAATGCCTCTGCAGAGAGTGGGGGGGAAAAAAAGTAAATGAGAAATCAAAGCAGCTACATCAGCGACCTGCTGATGTGTCTGGCAGGATGAGTCAAAAAATGACTGTCAGTCACGAGGTGCTGTCTCCATTTTGTCGTTGCTCTACAGATATGGCTGTGCCCACTTTGTCTCAAGGCTCTACAGCTTGAAAACTGTTCTCTCTACACCCGGTTCAGCCAGAAGCTGAACTCACCTTTGCAGTCGTCGTGGTCGCGGTGGGAGGGGGAGTAATGTTTGCACAGCCTCTCCAGGATGAGCTTGTAGTGCATGAGGCGCTGGATGGGCTTGAGCAGGAAGGTGTTGAGCGGCAGGTAGCAGACCTTCTGCAGCTCAAACTCTTTGTACACAGTCTCCAGCTTCTTCAGCCTCTTGGAGGCTTTCTCCAGCTCCGTCAGCACCTCGTCGTGTTTCTGCAGGTAGCTGGTGAATTCCTGAGGACCAAAGAAAAAGACATGACATGCAGTCCAACTATGAATCGCATAAACAAGAGGAGCTTCCGACGCCAGAGATACGGCGGCGTTCCCACCTTAAGAGCACACATGTTCTTCAGCATCACGTCGCCGATCCGTTGGTAGTCACCTTTCACGTGAGCGTTTGAGCGTCCCTCCCTGAGGAAATATGCAGATTGTGTCTCTTTTTCAGCACGAGAAGAGCATCGATGCATCGAGCCGCACAAAAATCGCACGGCCAACAGGGACGGCGTCTGCACCCACCAGAGAGCCAGCCTCTGGTCCAGCTCCTTCAGGAAGCCCCGGTGGAACTCGTAGATGGGGTCGATGTTGGAGAAGAGCAGGGTCATCAGGCCTTCGGGCATGGCGTTTTCTTTAATCACAGCACTGCGGAACCACTGGTAGGAACACAAAGGAGCAATCATGACCAACAAACAGGCACGTCCAGCACACAATGAACACTGAAAGCTGAAGAAGAGAAGGATCTGGTCTCACAGAGGAAGAGCAAACAGTTTTCAACAGTTTCCAACAAGACAAGCTTGAATGTGTATTTATTTAAATATCATAGGATTTTTCAAAATGGACCTATTTGTATATTTTGCAAACAACATGCTTAAAATTTAGTCATTGTTGAAATTTCTTCTTGTTGTTGTAATGACTGCAGGTTTTGGGATGTTTGTGACAAATGTCAGCGACACAGTTCAAGAAAGAGAGACTCACCACGGTGATGACCTCCAGGTCCTTCAGGTACGTCCGCTCTGTGGTCAGAATCTCTTTGGCAATAAAGTAGGCTTTATCGGTGGGATATCGCTGCAGGAGGGACATGGATGCTCAAGTTGAAATCTTACACGTGAAACACACACTGCAGGTCAAGCAGCAGCCGAAGCTTCACATTTCACAGTGCGTTGTGTGATTTTTGGGTTTGTGAATTGGGGGTGATTGTTGGCAGTGTACCTTCCTCCTGCCCTCCTCCTCCTCCTCTAGCCTGGCATTGCTGCCCACCTCGCTCAGGATGGGGCTTTGCAGGGGCGACGGCGCCTGTCCCGGCAGACTGAGGGTGGACATCTGGAAGGAGGGCGACAGGCAGAGGGGCTCCTTGGAGGTGAAGGGTGAGAGCTGGGGGCTGTCCACCACCGTGTCTGCTGAAGAATTGAAAAAAAACAAACAGGAGTTGAAACTTCACAAGGATGTGCAATTCAGTCCCTCTAGTCAAATATAAATAATGCTCAACAGCCTTTCAGGGTAGGCTGATAAATGTCTCAACCCCACAGGATAAAGAGCTCCACTCATACAGGACAGGCCTGATCTGTTAAAGGTAGGTGGGGCTTAAATCAGCGATCAGTGCCTCTGCTAACATGCACATGTGTGACACTTTCACAAACTGTTTATTTGCAACTACACAAGGAAGACCCAGGACCATCGACGGCTATTCTTGTTTTCCTTTTACAATCGTCTTATTTCCTCTGAGGGAAAGAGACTGCGGAACATTTCCAACTCAAACAGCGGTCCATCACACAACCGGCCACAAATGAAAGGCGAGACTGCAGACTCCACCAGAGAAAGTAATGGCTCCCACATTTCTCCCTTCTGCTTCCATTGTTTTCAAAACTCCCCACATGATGGACTAATGATAAAACGTAATTAATACAAGGCTGATCCCATTTCGGAGCGGCGGCCCGGCTACTTGTGTTCAGTCTGTGAGCTTTTCCACACACCAGCGACACAAGCAGAAGACAAAACCAGCAGACAAACGCCAGCCCATTCTCTTCACTGAGTCATGGGTCACCACAGCTGTTCTTCCACTTGTATTAGAGAAAAAAAAAAAAAAAAGAAAAAACAGGGGGAAGGCTGAGGGAGAGGGAAAGAAGAAGAAAAAAGAAAAACTCGACCCGGAAATAATTGCTCAAGCAAAAGACTTATCAGGAATGTGGCTTGTCTGGAGGGCAAATAGTTGTTTATAGTTTATTTGAAGTGCCCCCATAGGGAATGTCTGCAGAGGAGAGAGCGGCTGCAGGGTTCAGCAACGGAAAGGACGCACGGCTTTCTTTCTCTTTCTCTCTCTCTCTCTCTTTTTTTTTTTTTTTTTTGCTGTAAAATGACTTGGCACAGTGCCTGGCCAAACAGTGAACACACACTCAGCTGGAATTAGGCTGGAGAAATCTTGTGTACAAGTCTGTCCCAGCCCTCCCCCTCTCCCTAACGGCATAAGAGCCTGTAAATCAGCGTATTGACTCTCTGCAGGACCACACAGACCGCAGCTTTTTAACAGCATCCAACTTATTTAAAAGGCACAAAGAGCAAGTATTTAAAACTTCTTTGCACACATTTTACCAGTGAAAGTTTACTAGAAGGACAAACAGAGATAATTAGAGTCTTTCCTCTTTAATCTGAAATATTAACTGGGACCAGTTGTGTATTCTCACATTATTATCTACAGTCGTCTGCTGCAGGCACAGCAGCCAATAAAGACACGAGACTGTTGTGAAAGTAGGAGCACTGACAATTAAAAGTTAGCATTTTTAAAGTTGACGTGTGTTGTTTCAGACGAACTCACGAGCTGCAGAAAGGCAGGGAGAAATAAAATAAACAGTAAAGTATTTCCTCATAAAGAAAGCGTCTAAGTCTCTTCTGGTCACATCGCTATCGTCCCTCTTATCTCAAAAAGAAGTTTAAGTCTGACATTCATGGTACCCAAAAGTGATTACTTTATTCTTGAGTGGATAAACATACAAACATAAAGTACAAATTGTTTATAATTAGTAAATATACAGAATTAAGTGATGATTACTTGGTGCCTAAGTGCAGTTAGCTAATCTTCAGCCCATCAATAAATCTTTAGTTGAGAGGTGGCAGACATTAAAAAAAAGCCATGGAGAGAAAATCTTTATCAGAAAAGTCAACTCTTCAAAATTTGCATCTGAAACAGAACGTTTCACGCTCTCCGCAGGTGTCCACCATCTCAGAGAGATCGGAAATACACTTCTGATAAGTGCCATCCTTCAAAATGACAATGAGAACAGGCGAGTATCATTCACAGATATTCTGCAGGACAAATAAAAATTAAAATACCCCCCAAAAAAACAGGAACACACACCTGAGATAAAGGCATACTGAGAGAAAGTAAGTGCTGTAAGGCACTGCGGTGCAAGTGCTTCAGGCAGAATGACATTCTGTAACATGTACACACACAAAAAAATACAATTTAAAAAAATGTAGAAAACTTAAGATTGACTTCAGCTTCATAATAGCGGACCCTCCAGCTCCAGGCTGCTCTCTGTGGATGACCTGGAGGCTTCTATTGGTGAGTTGAGAGACTGCAACAAAGTGAAGACTGGACCTACAAAACACGCAAAAAACACTGAAAGCCTACTGTTTAGTCTGTCTGGTGAAGCACTGAGGACAAAATCCACAGATTCAATTGAAGCTAAAGATATTTCTGTTAAAAATGTTGGTAAAAGTAGAAACACTGTTGCATTCATTCAGATTAAATTGTGTCTTGATGTTGGGAAAGTGCCAATAATACTCCTCAGCCTATCTCATCGAACATTCATTCTTTCATTTTATGAACCTCTTGTCCCGTTATATACCGTGCTGGAGCCAATCCCAGCTTGATGCTGGCGAACGCAGGGTCCACCCTGGACAGGTCGCCAGTCCGTCACAGGGCCAACACACCGGGACACACACACTCTCAACGAGGGAACATTCAGGGTCAGAAATTAACCTCACATGCATGTTTTAAGACCGTGGGAGCAATCTGGAGTACCTGGAGGGAACCGGGCACACACAGGGAGAACATGCAAACTCCACACAGAAAGGCCTCTGGCCGGTATTCGAACCCAGGATCTTGTTGCTGTGAGGCAAGAGCGCTAACCACTGCGGAGCCATACGACAGCCAGGTAAACATATATTTGGATATTCACACAATTTTCAGCATTTTGGCTCCATGGATTAGAACTGAAATATCTTTTAGCTCCTTTTTAAAGAAAACTAATGTCACTAGTGGGCGCTCATCTGCTCCATGGCCAAGTCTGCATCACAGACTATCTGCAAATTGGTGCAAGAAATAACTCGACAAGAAAAAAACAAATCTGCAAAAATCCAAAATATGCCAGTAAGCCAAACAAGTGTGATGAATAACAAAAAGAATATTTTCTCTGATCAAGAAAACAAAAATCCTCAGTTGGATCAGATCAAGAACGCTCCGCAGGAAGTCAATATGTCCGTGTTGAAATCAACAGTCAAGACAAGACTTCATCAGAAACGATAAAGAGGGTTCTGCACAAGGTGTAAATCATTAGGGAAAACAAACAAACATAAAAATATAATTCTGTAAGGTCTCATGGTCAATTGAGAGGAAGATCAACTTGCCCCACAATGAGGGGAAGAAAATGGTTTCAGGGAAGTGAGCATGCACGGCTACCAAAGGAACTGGCTTGATTTTATTTAACGAGGACACAATGAAGTGCTTCTCATGTCCCAGACTGTCAGGTGACAAGCAACCAAAGAGCTTTTCAAAGCAACAACGTTCTGCAATGGTCAAAGTCAGCCTGACTGAAATCTAACTGAGGCCATTTTCCCGTCAGTTCTGCTTCTTCTTAAGAACGAGCGTCGACGGAAGACGGCCGCAGCCAAGTCCTTGACAAAATATCATCAAGGCTCAAGCCTTTCAGTTTTCATCAACTGCCAGGGATTTGCAGCCAAAAAAATATGCAAAAGTAACAATTTAATTCATTATTCTGTTGGTTTCTACAGTTGCCTTTTGGTATTCCTACTGAGGTCACATGACTCGGCTGTTCGTACCACCAACTCAAAGCTGGATGTCTGCACATAGAGAATACCTCGATTGCTTCATTTCAAATTCATGGAGGTGGTGTCGAGCGCTGCACCAGTGAAAACTGAATCAATGTCCAAACAATTCAGCACCTGGCCATTAATATCTCATTCCCAGATCTGTGTGCACTAATAAAACAAATAAAAACACATCTTTTAATACTGCATTAACTCTTTTGACCTACACTGATCCAAAACTTGTTTTTTTTCCACTGACTTATACCTTATGCAATGTTGGCTTCTCTTACTCCACACTAGATTTAATAACAATTACTTTGAGAGACCAGCTGACAGCAGGTGTGGTTTTCAGGCTCAGGAGGTGAATTAAACTTTTACAAGTAAAGTCCTGTGCACAATAACGCACCAGAGACTCCTCAAAGTCACCACAAAAAGTTTAACACAACAAAAGTTACTAGAAACTGAGTAACTAATGTGCAAAAGAACCCCGCTTCCTACCAATCATCAGAATAATAATCTACTCGATACTCAGACTCAGGTAGGCGATACCAAAACTCCAAACACACTGAATGCTATTCGCATAGAAGAGACAATGTAACTGTACCTGAAACACAAGATTAGTACCGTCTGCAGGAAAAGGACTTCTTTAATTTGACCAAAAGCTTGACAGGCAGTACGATGCTCTGTGTCGTAGCTTCCATTGTTAGATAGAACCCGGTGCATCATTCGCTACAACACAAACTTTACTAAACTACCTTGCCTAAAAGGATACATTCATGTTGATTCCTCGAAAGTGGTGTGAACAGTGAACGTTCCGGCTCGTGTGCTCACTGTCTACATTCTTCACTGGAGCTCAGCGCAAACCACAGATGCTCGTTTGCTCCAGCTTTGGCGTAACATCTGCTTTTCAGACTAATATTGAGCTACCAAACAAGTCACCTACCACGGACGAGGGACTGATGCTGGTACCAGCTTCAGCCAGCAGGTGGCGATGAAGCACAGAAGAGGACATGTAAAAACAGCTTCATGCCAGAGGCCCGCAAGGAGATGTTAACCTGTTTTTACTTTTAACCCTGAGATTACACCACGAAATTAGTCATCGCTAAATATTACACTGCACAAGAATAAGAAGTTAGATTCATATCACAAATAGTGATAGAAGCACAGTGTGAAGTCGCCTATCCCTTTTTTTAAATTTATGGTATAAATCTAAAACTATACAATAACTACAAGTTGGAAATGGCTTCAATCAAAACTAGAGGTGTTAGTCGATCATCTGTAAATTAATCACTAATAAGTGAAACGGAGGGTGATATTCTCATAATAATCGATCATTTCTCAGTATTTGAACTTGGAATATGTAGGCTTCTCAAGCGTTCACAAAAAAGTTAATCAGGATGTTTTCTTTTATTTGATAAACATTTTATAAAACTATGTGCTATTTTGTGCATTAGTTTTTTAAAAAGAAGCAACACATGCATGCAAAGATGTAAAGTTACCAAGTAAAAGAAGAAAATGGTTTTGCATCTTTCAACATTTTTGTTTTGTAGTCTTAATGTCTAGATACTGTGAAGAGAGATATTAAATTATAAAGGCCACTACTTCACAAGCCAAGCCTCACAAGAAGACAAGGAGTGATATGAAAACAAAAGAAGGCAAAAGCAATGCCAGTGACACCAGGCCTACACACTGCTCCAACTGAAAACAAAACAGCAGGAATTATGCTGTGAGGGGACACCAGACATTTCCCTTCAGCCTTCAGAGAGACGCAGCCATACAAGCCACTGGCTCACATTTTTATTGGCACCTATTTTCAACAGCTAAAATTAACTTAAAAGCTGAAGCTCAGATTAAGGTGTTGTCAGTTTTAAATTGTTAAATGACTTTCTGCTTCTATTTGATTCCAAATCACCTGGTTTCTACACAGTTGAAAAGTCCTGGACCAACTCAAGTCCTCTACATTTTAACCTGTGGGGATCCGGAGGGTTCTGAAAGTGCCAGGGACTGCAGGTTGTGGCACTGTAAGAGGAAGCCCTCGATTCCGCTACTCCCCGTCAGAGGGTTACTGTAGAAGAGGTTTTGCTCGGGGGGGAGGACGCTGTCGGAGCCCCAGTCAGAGTCGGAGTCCGAGCTGCCGTTGCCGGAGCCCTCGGTGGCGGTGGGCGGGTAGCTGAGCTGCTCTAGCTGCTCCACCAGGTCGCTGAACTGCACCGCCGAGCTACTCTCGGAGCGCACCGAGCACGCCGGGAAGTTGACCATGGAGCTGGCCTCCGACTGGATGTCGGAGCCCGGCAGGCGGAGCGAGGAGGAGTCGGGCCCCCCGTAGCCCCCCGACATCATGGACTCGCCTGCAGAGCTAAGCCCCAGGTTGTCCAGGGAGCTGCACTCGGAGCGGTTATTCACCAAGGAGCTGGTCTCAGAATGACCCACAATGCTATCGGGGAACGCGTTGGTGTTCCCGTTCAGGTCCTCGATCCCCACGCTGAATATTCTATCTTTGCCGAGGTCGGATTCAACGCCAAAACCAAACTGATCTACTCTGTCATCCAGCCCAAAGGAGTACGCCTCCGCACCGCCGCCGTAAAAAGAAATCTCAGTGGGGTCATCATCGATGAACTCCTCGGTCACCTGCAGCGGCGAGTTGGACATGGAGAACATGGGATTCTGCCTGGTACGTAAGAGCTCCGCCTCAAATGCCTCAGGTGTCAGAACCCCGGTTCTCTTCCCCCCACCCACAGAGCACCCCGTACCCCTTCTCCCCCCACGTTCATGATCCTCATTGCCATTTCTGGAGTGCTGCGACTGGGAAGTGCCGCTCTCTACACACACAAACAAGGGGCTGCAGTGTCCTGCTGCCAGACTGCTGAGGGCACCTGGAAAAGGGGAGGTGGCCTGGACAGGTTCTTCCTTCGGAGGGGTAGGGGGTCTGGTGGTGGCTTGCAGAGGGGACTGAAGCTGCTGCTGCTGCTGAAGAGATGGTGGAGATGGGCTCACGGTGGATAAAGGTTGGGGCTGAGGTTTCAGTTCTGTTCGGGGCAGAATGTTGGAGATGTGGGCTGAGTGGAAGGACACGGTGGAGGAAGGGGAGCCCGGGGCCCGGAGACTGTCATTGAAGGACAAGCTCTGAAAACATGAAAGCAACACAAACACGAAGGAAAACACTGAGTGAAGGAAGACACCGAAATACAAGTCTTGTAGGACAATCCAGGAAAGTTACTCCAACTCACCTGTTTTGGCACATCTGTCGCGAGGGAGCGAGCAGACATTCGGATTCGACTGTTCCTCCTGAACACACAAAACATCGTCGTGTCAAAATCGCTACTACGACTGTACGTGGACACAATGTGTTAAAATATGCTAGAAAGAAGGAAAATAAAGAGCCATATCCGATATGCACACACACCTCTGATATGGGGTTCGCTTTGCACCGTTTTCCTTGACGTAGTCCACAAGCTGCTTCTGGGTCCTTCCACTGGCAGAAAGAGTTCAAATCACATTAGAGAAGACCGGCAGGACATTTTTCTGAGGTGACTGAACAAGAAAGGCCCAGCGCTCCTGCATTACAGCAGACATGAACACCCGATACCTGTATCTGAAGGAGGAACCTCGAGTGAACAGGATGGCTTTGGATTTGGGTTGGGGTTGGTCGAACAAACGGAAGAAGGAGTGGTACTCCACACAGATCTTCCAAAAGATTTTACACTGGTCTCGACTGCCCATGAGAAACTCCAGAGTATCCTGGTGGGGGCCCTACAGGAGCGATTGATCAGAAACTCAATGAGGGTCCAGTTCGTCTTCACAGAGGATTTGCTATCCAGACTTTTTAATCATTGTCAAGACAAAAGGGATGACTCCCTCCAAGAATACATACATGGACTTCAGGGTGAAGCTTGATAAGGAAACGCTTCCTTTTGAAGCTTAGCTTGCGAATCTTGGACCAGTTGAAGGTGTTTATCTTTGTGTTAGCCTTGGGAATGAAAAGTCAAATAGAAAATGAGATGGTGTCAAAACATCATGGTACTCAAGCAAAGCTGATACGAAGACAGTAACCACCTGAAAAACCTGGAGCCCCATGTGTGCCACAGCCAGATTGATCTTGGTGCCTTCCCGATCAGCCGCTGGGTGGAAGCGGACGCCGTACAGTTCCAGTTTGCGTGCAATTTCCAGGATTTGGAAATCTGATTCAGCAGGAGTCTGGCCCCTGGTGCAGAAGACAGGACAGGACGACGGGTCACAATCCGACCACCTGAGTTTATTACAGAGTGGCTGGATGAACGGAACCTCTAAAATCCACCACAGTCCAAAGCAAAACAATGTCATTAAATTAAATGTTGGACCGCCATGAAGCTGGACAGGTGGTGGCAGAGCGGCTCCAGCTGAACCCTACTGCAGGATGAACAGAAGAATAGTGATGTGCTTGCAGCTCTCACTAGGCATGGAGAGGAGCTCTAACGCCACAGAGGCACGAGATAACTTTTATTTGTTCGATCCCGGTGACGTGACGGAAACATGACAGTCTACCCGGTTAGTGCAGCGGTCGACGCTTTCACACCAAACTGTCCTATTTAGACCAAACTACTGCAGCTCATTTAAAACTTTGTCTGTAAATATTCACTCAGGAACCACAGGAGTGTAAAAGGTCTTCCATCCTGAAAGCCTGGGAAGTTTTTATTTTTATTTTTTTTCAACAGAGCTCAGCCGTGCAGCCACCGACACCTGTCATTTCACACCAGTTTCAGTCTTCTTCTGTGCCTGGAGCTGATGTCCATATAAACAAATCTCAGAAAAGTTGGTGTCAGCTGATGGGAGCAGAATCCAGAGCAGCTTGAAGCTAAACCTTAAAACGAGCTCTTAGCAAACCTCTAATTCAACTAACCATCAACAGAGGTTCCACTTAGACCAAAATGCACACCAACAATGAACCTGCAGACTTTCAGAATAAGGTGACTGGATAGTTGATTACGAAAACACAGTAACCTCAGCTCCAACAGCTGTTTAAACCCAAAAAACCCTCTTTTTGTAAATAGAAATCCCCATTTATCGCACAATGTTGTAAATGAATCATCATCTCCAATAATATTTGCAAAGACATCCGAATACTGATTACAAGTTTATGTGCACTGTGCATTCGTGCTCTCTGCACGTTACCATATCCAGTCAGTCAGATGGAGTCCGGTTGCAATAGATCATCTTTTGTTAATATTTCGCTTCATTCTTTAAAACATTACACACAAGAAAGTCAACAAACTGCTCCATTTGGAGGACCCAGTGCTTCAGTTTTCGGTGATATTAAGGACCAGTATGCAGAAATGAAGTCCACAGGAGCTGTTCAGTCCTTTATCTAGTAGAATCACCGAAGGAGTAGACTCACACAATGACAAATACCTGGTAAGAAAATAAAAAATGTTGCTATCTGTGAGCATGACGCCAATCAGCAGATAAAGGGGTAAGAAAACACCACCGACAGAGGATCAGTGGCTGAAGACCGTGAAAGATAACCTCTTAATGGGAAAGCTAACACACACTCCAAGAAGCACAACTAGGGGAAAATGGAGGAAATTTATGGTTAACATGACTGAAAAGGAAAATACAGGATTGTTCTAGGGTTTGTATTTATATTTGTATATAAAGGAAATATTTAAATCAAGACTTCAATGTGAAAAACAAATTAAGAATTGTGATTATAAACACGAGTCGCAATCCTGACATGTTTATAAAGCGCAGTTCAAATTCAAAGCGGTCTGCTGTGGTGAACCAACTCGATGGTTAGAGCTTTAACATTAGTTACATTCAGTAACACTGGCAGTAATTGGCAGTTTCCTGTGATTTAACAGTTTAACCGTTGAAACAAACTGAGACAGTATCGTGTCTTGTATGCGGAGCAGTGTGACCCTAAATCCCTTATAACTTCCAGGATTTGACAGGCGTTATTTAAAAGCGTGTGATTACAACCCAACCGCATGTTAGGAAGACATATCCATCCAATCATTACCCCATTCTAATTTTGCTCATCCGTTAAGCAGTGAAATCTCCTTAGGGCCCTCCCCTGCCCCACTGGCCTTATGGCTAATAGAGCGGCCAGGGCCGGGGATTAGGCCAGGGGAACCTCTGCTTGTGCTTCCACGCTGGCAACCGGGGGGAAGAGATTAGCACAAGTCTTTAGAGCCGCGTTATGCGCCGGGCTGAAAGGAGCCCCTCTTGGCTACGGGATAGCTCTGTGCTAACAAGGAGGCTGGTGGTGGGAAAAGTGCAAAAAAGAAAAAAAAAAAAAGGTGTGTGTGTGTGTGTGTGTGTGTGTGTGTGTGTGTGTGTGTGTGTGGGGGGGGGGGGGGGGGGGGGGGGGGGGGTTTGTAAGACAAAATAGGAGGAAAACCCCACATTATGGAAAAAACCAGACAACACCGTCCAGGTTGTGCTTGACCGTCAAACATGAGCGTTTGGAAGAGACTGGACTGCCTCATGATAAGCAATCAACGATGGAGGTGCAGACTTCAGAGAATTCACAATGATCTGAATGAAAGTTGACCATCGACTGAGGTTAGGATGTCTGACTGATCGCAGCTCATTCATACAGTTTACACCGGCAGGTTTTTATTTGAGGTTATCATCAGTTCCAACTTGCTTTGACTAATAATACAAATATCAGGGAGAGAATTTGACGACGGATTTGACCCTGAAGTGATTTTTCTCGTGCGGGATGGATAATGTTTTCATTCCGGAGGGTTCATGACATCTGAGACAAGAACACTTGGAAAGAAGAACCTTCTTCCCTCACATCAATCAGCAGGTTCGACATCTAAGACAAATGTTTTCCCAGAAAGCAACACACATTCATACGTTTTTGGAATCTGGCTACAAAGCGGTAAGAGTTAAAGCACTGGGAAGCAGACATAACTTCCTGTGCCGTTCAGTCCACAGTGATAAATACCTCATATTTGTATAAAAACAGTGGAGATGCATTCCTGCAATATCATACATATCTGAGCAACTTGCAACTCGGGTAGCTGCACTTTTTGAGCACATATAACATTTATTATGACTAAAACAAACCAAAAAAATGCAAAAATATATATTTTTTATCAGTTAATAACCAAAATTAATGGTGAATTCAATATAAAAACTGAAAATGACTAAGATGATGGAGCACATCACAGCACTGGTATTTAAAATCTGTACAAAGTTCATTGTAAGGTTTCCTTATAAATACATTTAATATGTCAGTAAAGTATTTCTGGACTGAGGACTAAAAAAGTCCTCTGATAAAGATCTATTCCTGCCCATGGCATTACCGTGTGAAGAAAGCATCAATAAAATTGACTGATATTTGCAGTTTATTCATTTTCACAGCTTTGCTTTGAGTAATAGACGCTGCAACAAGTTCGGTAACAGCGAGTCATTTAATAAAAAATACATGTTGAAGGCTGCTAAATCCTGCAATCAGCCTGGCTTTAGAAGTTCACACCATGCAGCAACGCCAGAACAAACTTTATGATGAGACTGCACTTATTTTTCTTTCACATGTTAAAACACAAATGGAGGCACATTTCAAATGTGCTTGCTCCCCTTTGCTCTGAAACAAATGGAAATCGTGAGTTGTGTCAGAATCTGTATTTAATGGTACAAATTTTATGGTTTGGACTTTTTAATGGGTAAATACATTCACATCTGGGGTGCAGCATATTTTGTACCCATTTCTATTTCAGCATTTTCTTTTCTTTTTTCTTTTTGGTTTTTATATGCAAACAATGGGTGTTATTTAAAAAATTAAAAAGTCCCGGGGGTATTAAAATTAAATCTGAAATACTTTGAAATACGATTTCCTTCTGCTTCATGCAGATTTAAAAATGCAGTCATGCCGCATCTCAAACAGGAAGTTTTAGTCTTTGTCCAAATAAGTATTCATTGGTGACTGTGGCAAGATAAAAATGAATTAAAGCCACAGAAAATGCTCCACCGTCATGCATCAAATTCCATTCCTGGTCCCCAGGTTTTTTTTTCTTCTTTATAATCCTGACAACTGACATGTAAGTATGAAGCTGAACTAGTCCTGGACCCATAACCAACTTAACCTAACCTAGCCTAACCACATCCTCTTTCATCACGAGTGTATCTGCTGTAAACACCAGCAGCATCTGAGAGTTTGTGGATTTAGAACTATAACGCAGCCCTGGAACAGACCAACAAAACTCCACAGCTCCACACATAACACATGTAGGCCTCAAACACAAAGCAAACAGCATGTCTGAATCCGGCATGTCTGATCTTTCAACAGCGTGTCTGTTTGTAGCTTCACACAGTCATACTGTCTTGATTTGATCATTTGAGTCGAGTCGGGCTGCAGCGCCGAGCTCATGCCACTGATACGGCCGTTGGAAGGACTCACGATCGACGTAAGAGGAGGAAAACACAGACAGACACGCTACAAGATGCTATTTTTTTGGAGTTATGGGCCCAGAAAAAGCCACAATCAGCTGGATGAGATTGACTGACTCTGAAACGATCCCAGCATGGCGGCTCTCCATACAGCAGCGGTAAACTCACAGATGTCTGCGGTGCAGCTCCATGATCCTCTCCTGCACTTTCTCCTGGTAGGGCAGCAGCTTGTTTGTCCTCAGGTAATCCCTGTCTGCGGCATCGTCGTAGTCACCGATCTCCGCTGCGGTTTGTGGACAAAGGAAACAACATGTAATCTGGGAAGTCATCTTCAAATGCGGTAAGAGCTCATTTCACTGGGTCTGAGACCGCGGATCAAGAGCCTTGCTGTCATTTCATAGTCATCCCACTTTGCTGTGTGCCTACTTATTGTTGCCTCGGCACACCTGGTCCTGAAGGTTTTCATCCTCTACCGGAGGATTTCTGTTTTGGTTTAAGACCTTAAATGATGGGTGTTTAGACACAGGATCAACGGAGCTTCACACGTCACTCCCGAGCACCAAACCCATCAGAAAACTCTTCACTCCGTAGTTTCAAACTTTCAAATTGGCAAAATGAAGGCAGTAAGTAAACTGCTGCAGAGTTAACTGCATTATTAACATAAATGCAAACACTAATGACAGTGGTGTATTCCTGTCAAGGTTATATTAAACTAAACATGACCGGCTCATTAATGTGCACATACTTTGTGTAATTACCTGAGAACAAGTCAAGGAAAAAAAAAAAGAATCTGGGACAGAAGTGATGCTAGCTTCCAGATGAGTCTACAAAAACAACCCATTCCTGCAGCTCCTGCAGTGTTTTCTCATCTGGGCTCAGTGTCTGTGCAATTTGACCATGTGGTTACTAATGGACATGTAAGAAGAGGCTTTTCAGATGAGGAAATATTGAACTTGCGGAAGAAGGAAACTAATATTGACATTATTTAAACCTGGAGCCAATTAATATTTTCCAGAGAAAACCTTTAAAATAACAACGGACATTATGAATTCAATGTACAGCTTACAGAAGGAACTAGATTCAAATACAACACACACACACACACACACACACACACACACACACACACACACACACACACACACACACACACACACACACACACACACACACACACACACACACACACACACACACATCATTTGATATGAAATAAAAAAAAAAAATCTCAGAAAACCAGCTAGTGCAGTTAGAATAAAATAATAATAAAACCTACACTGGACAAGGTGAGAGGCCAGCAAGGCTCCGGTATTCTCTGAACAGACCAGCCTGCCCTCCATCAGATCTCTCTTTATCTGCAGGGAGAACAAATACCTACACACACACGCACGCACGCACACACACACACACACACACACACACACACACACACACACACACACACACACACACACACACACACAAAAGACAGAGGCTTAGTGCCCATCTGTTTATGCTCCTGTGAAGAGTAAATAATCACAAATTAAGCCCCAAACAGGCTCATCTTGGGATTAATTCAAGCATCTTTCACAACATTACCTGTAATTTATAAACACTTAACTAAATAACTCTCAGATACAGTTTTTAATGTTGATAGAAAAGTGTCCTTTTTTTTTGTCCTATTCGGACAGTTTTTAAATCAATTCCTAGAAGAACAAATACTATAATCCCAAAAACAAAAAGCCATGAAATCCATTACTATGAGCTCCTGAAATTGGGAGGAAAAAGAAAATCAGTTTCATTGCTAAAGCTTCTGTAACACAGGCATGAGATAAAAGCAATATCCAGTAGGAAATTACAGTCACTGACCTGGTGTACTCCTCCTGCAGCTGACCGGGGTCCGGCGGAAAGAATTTCACCGACAGCCTAAAGAGTGTATTTGCAGGTCCTGGAGAGAGAGAAAAAAAAGACTATGAAGCACCACACACACACACACACACACACACACACACACACACACACACACACACACAGACACACACAATTCATTTCTGTGGAATTTGAGTAAATATTTGCACTCGCTTACGTCTGACTTGTTTTGCAACGGGCTTGGTGGGCTCCAGCCAAACCTGAGGAGGAAAAAAAAAAACACCGAAAAAGACAGGGTTACCTCGAACAGCGGGAGATGCTGTGATCTGAATGACTCTTCCCTCCACCATCCTCTCAACGAGAGCAGGGAGAAGACGCAGTGTAAAGCTGTCTGGCTGGCCTCAGCGTACAGGAACGCTCGCTTCCCTACATCTGGGCCTGATTGAGGCAGGAATGCTCCGGACAGATGCGCTGAGAAATTGGTACGATGTGCCCAAACTCAGCCCCCTTTTCTGCTGCACATGCTCCACAGACGGAGGGCATGAAGTTTAAATTTAGCGTGAGTGTTGATACCTGTTCGTCTGATCAGATTGAGCCTTTTATTTTTTGTTGCATATAATCTATGAACATCAGCCGCCCTTCATTCCACGGCTTTCGTTTCTGCAGACGAGCGTCTGAGCCCCGCAGGGCGACGACTGCCAGCAGCTACAAACCAGACCAATTACACTTGCTTTTATTGAAAAAAGTAATTTTGACGGGTTTGAAACACCAGCAAGGTTTGTGGCAGCGTGAATCATGAGTGCAACAAGCACGGTTATCCTTTTGTGTTTTCACATCTATGTATTATATTGTACATATGTGTCTGTCTTAAATTCATATTTAATTTTTCTATGTATGGTTGGCTTTTCAAATTTTATAATTTCTATTCTATTTATTATTTCTTCTCTCTGTTATACTGCTGCTGGAACACTGCAATTTCCTCCTGTGGGACAAATAAAGGACTTTCAATTCAACTCAATTCAATTCAACTCAATTCAATTCAATTCAATTAACCAAATAGGTGTATCAGTTTCACGTTCCCTTATTGTTGCCACTATAAAGCATTAACATTTTGTGGCATTAACTCAGTTGTTGTGATTTAAAGGTGCTGTAGGCAGGATTCGGCATCTCCGCCATCTTGCTTAGGGTTACCTAAGCAAGATGGCGATTTGAAACCCAGCACAGCCAATCCTGTCCTGTTTTCTCTGACATCACGCCCTTATGCAAGTTAAGCCCCTCCCACAAGAACGTGCGACGAACGCCCCTCGACCAATCACGGTTAGAGCCTCAGGGGGCTCTTCTGATTGGTCAAAGATACCAGGAGCTGTGGAGATTCCTTTTCAGTTCAGAACAGAGACAGATGGAAACGCTGCGCCCTCGTGGTAGTGCAGTTATGCTACACTCCTGAAGGATTATCAATGGATACTCTAACATTTAGTCCAAAGAAAACACAGAAAAATTAGCATTGACTAGCAAAATCCTGCCTACAGCAGCTTTAATAAAGCTGCAGTATCTTTGCAACAAAATCTGCGTGAATCACATATGGCTAAAATACAACTTTTTTTTGTTGTTTTTACAAATTAAATGACTTTACACAGCGAATGTTGTGAGTTAACATGTGGTGACTTTATGTCAACTGAATGACAAAGCGAGATATTCATTCTGTAAAATGATCACTGTGTGCCAGTGAGTGATTATAACCACGAGGCTGAAATGAAACTGCTGTTTGAAGTGATGGTTTAACGGCAGCCTGGATTTTCCCATTTAGCCCTTCATTAATAAAAGCTTAAAAAAAAAAAATCAAAGATTTGGGGAATTTACTGACAAATCAGTTTTAGAATATTGAGAATCAGAAGTCTCTGAGCCTAATTTCAAGCATCTAAACTTGGGTTGGGCAAGTTAATGTATTACTATCACATAAATACGTTATTCATTTACGACATTTATTTTATTGCACATTAACTTTTCTGCTAATGGGCTCCGCCTAGTCGGGCAGAACCCGTTCAACACAGCGACCAATGAGAGCATCTGACTCAGACTGCTGTGGAGCAGAAACAAGTCTTCAGGACTCGTGTATTACGCAAGCTAATCCTGACCATAACACAGCACCACGCTGTAGCCATATCTCACACAGCATTAATGCTACGATTAAATTAAATATAACCATTTTACAGTGCTAATTTTTGAAATTGAATGAAATTACTGGCCATAATTCCAACTGATAAAAGTTGTCGGTCACATTTTGACCGCTTGGCTCTGAAAATGTGATTTCAGTGGCTGACAGGATGGATAAAGTTTCCCCGTCTCCGTCGTCCTCGGTCCAGTCCGACCGCCGCTCTCCTGCCTCGCTGGCTTCGCTCCAGCCATTGTCTCCCTCTGCTCCTCATCCTCGCTGCCATCTAAAACATCTCAACCGCCGCATTTTGAAGGCTTGGAGCCACTTTGGGGCGTCCAGAACACGTAGCTGAGTTTAGATAAGTCACTTTAATAGCACTCACCTGACAGAACCAAACAATAACACTTTTACAGACCTGTCGGCCGTTTCAAAGCTGGAGCCGTGCGATGCTATGATGGTGATGCTGAACTTTCTCTGACTAACTCGAGAACAAAATAACATACTGTGGCATTAAAACAAATTTATTTTCAGTAGCGGTTGGAAAACTAAATGGTATTTCAATTTGCTTGTATTGGAGCGCATTGAAGATAAATATGCATAATAAACTTTTGTGTTTTGAAAACTTACAATCAGAACTAATCACAGAAAATAATGTAATGATTAATTCCTGCAGCACTTCACTGTTCAGAATGATTAATTCAAACTTTGTGATCAAACTGAATTCAGTGATTGAGGATTCATCAAATGGCCTTGAGGCCTTTTGCATGTTATTCAGAGAGCTTTACAGATGTTCAGGACTTTAGCTTGGCTGTGATCGCGCAGAAACATTCACCCAAAGTGCAGGGCTACAGACATGCTGTGTAAACACACACACACACACACACACACACACACACACACACACACACACACACACACACACACACACACACACACACACACACACACACACATTGGTTTTCAGTACTGAAATGTTGGAATATATGAGCTAAGAGGCCAGCAGGTCTCACTAAACAGCACCGGCTCCATTCCCTTTGAAGACCATGTGCAGCGTTTCCATGCTCCTCTGTGATACTCAACAATAAAAAACAAAGAAAGAGAAAGAAAAAAGAGCTCTTAAGTAACTGGGAAATGACTTCAAAGGGAACGTCACCATCTGACTCCTGTCGTCCTGTCATCAAGCCCTGACCTTTGACCTCCAAAACGCTTAACTCCACAGTCGGTTTACAAACGAGGGAGTGAAAGACACGGCCGACGGGCGCACATACCCAGTTCAGCTGCATGTTCTGGAACTCCAGGCCAAAGTAATCGCTCTCCATGAGGTTTCCTCTGTGGAAAACCTCGGCGAGGAGGGCCTGTCCCAAAGCCTTACACTGCAAGAGGGGAGAAGGAGACAGGGAGAATCAGTCGGCACGTTCATCCTGGTGGCGAACACAAAGGCTTCAAACATCTACTCTCAACAAGGAGACGAACTGCATCATGCTGAGCACAAAACGTGTAGTAACAATCCCGCTCTGTTTTTTTCCTTTCCTGCTCGGGTGGAGGGAAGTAAATGCAGTCTGTCTGTGTGGTGCAGAAAATATTTGGCATCTGTAAATGATCCACTTCATTGTGTGTTTTACGGCCGCTTATGTTCCATCTGTCAATTCAAATAGTTTCCTCCACTCGAACAAGCAAAAACAGCAAAAAAGCTGAAAAAAGAAGTGTCCCACTGTACTGCACTGCTGACTGAACACAAAGGCAAAAAGAGAAGAAAAGGAAAAAGTCTCAGGCGGGAAATGTGCAGGAGTTTACCTTCACAGTGCTGTGGGGTTTGTTTTCACTAAACGAAGAACTAATTACTATGTACTAAGAACACACTGAACTTGAGGTTTGGAGTCCTCGCCTGTGACTTTTTGAGAAAATTATAGCCTCAAACATCTGGTTGTAATGTAAAATAGTATTTTTAAAAGAAATATAAAAAGAACTGCTTAGCATCGGCCGGAGTGAAGCATCTCAAGAGAAAGAGCACTGAGACTTTACTACAGTCAGCCTTTTTTTTTTTTCTTTGCTCCATTGCTTTGATACCATCATGTGTTCTGCATTCAGAAAAAATATATAAATTGCAGGTGAATCTGGCTGACACCGCTTCAGGAATCTGTTGTAAAAGCGCCCCTCCTTTTTCCAGACATTCACTGTATCTGATTGCAGCTGATCTCAAGCAGAGAGCAGAAAGCAGCATGGTGGAGTACTTAGTCTGGGGTGCCTTTGAGCGCACGCCAAACATGGGTAGGGAAAGGCAGAAAAATGCAAAGGAACCAGGATGGGGTGTTCCTCCGGCGAGCGCTACGGTAGCAGAGATTTACTGCAACTGCAAGGCGAGCTGAGCGCAAACAGAGCCAACGCCTGAAAGCTTTGTCAACGGCGTTATTAAACCAAAGAGGAGGCTGTGGTTGGACAACACTTCCATGCAGTGGTCGTGCTTTCTTCCTAAGCTTACAGGGAACACCTCATTCTCGCCACTCTTCAGCGTAACGTCAGGCTGAATCTGGCAGAAAAACTCAGGATTTAAAGCTTAGAAGTCAGACATGATTGGCAGAACCAGATTAAATTAAAATGACGGTGCAGATTTTCATCCAAATAGAATCCAAAGTCATATTTGAGATATGCAACCTTTTTTTGAGCTTGGTGTCGTGTTTGTGTCTCTTCTGGAGGCCCTCCTCTGCGTGGCTCATTAACCTCCAGTCTTGATGCAGAAGCAGCACTCAGAGCGAGCCAGTCTCCAAGGACAGTGAGATTGCACCGAGACGTTCAGTTTTATCTTTTACAATCTGAGAGAGGAGGGCTGGCATTTTCACTGCAATCCAACTTGCCGCCAGACGGCCTACAAAAAGGACGTTGCTGGAAATCACCTTCAGCTCTCCCACTCTGCATGAATGCACAAAAAGTATGCACATCGCAATACGCGGCGACTGCAGACGGCGTCCATTTTAAACACGGACAGGAGCATCGAGGTGGAATTTTGGAGCGATGGCTGACTTCCTCAAACTGATGAGGCAAGCCTGGTTATCTCTGTGTGAAAAGATCAGCTGTTTACAGCGCTGGCACATAGTTTTAACCCACTTCAAAGACGCCACCCTTCGAAGGCCTCCACACACCAGGGAAATCAACTTAAACAACGCCTTATTTGCATGTCTAAAAATGTACTTTTCCATTGTGGATTTAGTCGGGAACCTTTACAGGAGAGTCAGATCTTCAAAGCCTCACTTAAACCATTTTAAACACTGGGAATGGGCAGTACTGCAGTGTTTATATTCCTTTTTAATAACTTTTTCTCATAATAAAGCACTTTTTTAATCACCAAGACCATCAAATATTGATCTATGTGATACAAATACGAATTATATCTTTACTTTTTGTTTGTGCTTATGGCCTCAGCTATGTAGCCATCAGGTATGAAAACAGCAGCACTGTCACTATCAGTCAGCTAAAACACAACTGTGTGATTAAATGCATTTTCCTTTCATACCCAAAATTTCTATGCATGATTGAACACTGCATGGAAACATGATTTCTTGCAGTTTGAGCAGTCTTTTTCAATGTGTATATATTGTGTGTGTTCACTTCACACACCAGTAAATTGTCAATAGATTGTGCAGCCCTACTAAAAAACACAGGATTATCATATTATTCATAATGCAGAGGCAACAAGGAAAAAATAAACTATAGGAAGATTGTCACATTCATAAAAGATGTATTTGAATTGTAATGTTAATGTATGTTTGCAATCATACGTGATTACACAACTGTATCTTAGAAATATCTATATAAATAAATATCTTCTGCTAACAAAACTGTAACCTGTAAAAGAAATGCAAGAAATGTAAAAGAAGACATTCATTCAGCTGCTGCCTGCTAATCTGTCACAACCCAGCGAGCCGCTACTTAAAGGCCCATCTGGCATCTAGATTTCTGACACTTCTTTGACGTGACGGCGAGATCAGGCCGAGCTCGTTCACACCCAAGTTGTGGTCGGAGCGCCGGCCGGTCTCATCCCCGAGCGGCAGCGTTAAGAGGCAGGTCAGTGGGTCACCCAATCAAGCTCCCAAAGCAGGAGGGATTATGACAAACAGATGTTTCTGCAGAAGACGGTTCCTACCCTGTGTGTGACTGAGTGTGACTGAGTGTGACTGAGTGTGACGGGGGCGGCTGCCACAAAAAGGAAGATCTGGAAAAACATCCAGCTCGGTGAGAAAACATTTCTTCTCATGCAAGAAGAAAGAAGTAGATAGCGGACTGAAACCACGCACAGGTGTAACCAAATATCATCCCACTCATTCAAACCATGGATTCAAATCCAGGCTTTGGGTGTATCCTGCACGACAGGTTCGGCTTGGTGTCAGGCCACCGGCGAACAGCAGGGAGCTCCAGGGGAGCCTCCTACTGACAGCAGGGGTTTGTTGGGGCTTGCATTTCCAACAGATTGGTGTGCTTTGTTAAAGCTCTGCCGCCAGGAGACGTTCCCACCGATGACCTTTCTGACGGCTCGGCACGCCGGCGGCCATTGTCACATGAAGCCTCTCTTAACCAGGCAGGAGCTTCCATTCTGTAAACCGCTGCCGGCTTTCTTTCCACGGGCGGGCTTCAGGACACACCTGAGGACAGCTGGGAACAGTGTTTTGTTGGCAGATAAACACTGCATGGCGGTAATGAGGATCAGGTGTTTTGCTGTGCGCCTTCTGCTCGGGCCGCCAGTGTAACACACATGCTCCAGAGTCTCCTCTCAGCCACCAAGGCGCACAAAGGCTTCTGCATAATGCCTGGCCAACATTTTGCCCACAATTAAATAAACTAGAGTTAACGTTTCCTCCACTCCAGTCGAACCAGCTCAGAAAGCCTTTTCCCAAAAAAATGAATAAACACAAGTTTTGCTAGTGAATGAATGAGTGAATGAGCAGTGCACTGCGAACATTTTGATGAGAAGCGCTTATTTTAAAATATCTATCAATGTCTTTAAAAAGAAGAAAACAAATATAACCTGGCAAAATTTCTCAACACCCCAAATAAAACTTCAAGAGAGACATTAAAAGAACTTTTTTTTTGTTTTAGCAAAGAATAATAAGATGACGAGTTGATATAAACACCACGCTCTGCCAGTACAAGGCTCCAGAAAGTGCTAAAACAGCTTTCAAGAGTTCTGCAACCCAAGTACTCTTGAAAACAGTCAGAATTTATTGTTAAAAGAAATCTGAGAGAGAGGAAAAACTGGGACATTTGTACTGTTTTCTTCTAGTGGGACAAAAATAAATCACACCCTTTTGACATTTTTGTTAATATCGAAGTTTTGGCAGGGTTTTGCGCTCATAATTTATCAGATGCATCATCAAGTTTCAGAAAATGTGAAAGTGCAAGAAGAATCCATGCCTGTCGTTGGAAGCACCTTCTTGTTTCTTTCTAATAAAAAAAATGCAACAAATTCTGCAGTTTTCTGAAAAGTTGAGATTGATTTTTTTTTTTTTGACTGAATGTGCTCTGTGCTCATGTGCAAACCGATGACTTCCAGAAGAGGAGGAAGCCTTTCAGAACAGTAACGGAGTGGTGCTGCCAGTGAAAGGCGTTTAACAAGCTCCTCCACTCGCAGCCATTAGACCGCTCAGCCACTCCAGCGCACAGTGGGACAGTGTGAGTGTTTTGTATGGGATGAGAGCAGAGTGCTCCTCGGGCACAGTGCTGGTAATGACGAACAAGGGTTCTCCTTTTCGGAGCACCCACATGAAACAGGCGCCTCAGTTTTCCTCTGACTCGCTACAGAAATATTCAAACTTTTGCACATTATTAGCTTCATGTTAAAAACAAGAAACAGAATTTCTTTCCCGCTTTTTAACTCCTGAGCAGAAACCAGCAGCATCACATTACCTCTGTGCAACAAAGGTTTCGGTCTTATTTTCTGAAAGTGATTTCTGCTGCAGGACAGGGGTGGAAATTCCTCTGCCAAACTTTGAGTAGGGCTTCTGTGTGTGTGTGTGTGTGTGTGTGTGTGTGTGTGTGTGTGTGTGTGTGTGTGTCCCTTCCCCCACCACCCCAGCTCAAACTTTGCGCTGGCCATGACTGCTCCCTCTGAACTGCTCTTTTAACACCACAAACTGCCCCTCTCTTCCCTCCTCCCCCTTTAAACCCACTTAGTTGTCAGCCTCGCTATTTATGTGCTTGTTTGCTAGCACCAAACCAAAAAGCTTGCTCCCGGATTCCCTCCTCCCGCCGGGGCGCCCCAACTGTACTGCAATTTCACACAACTAGGTTCCACGCGTCCCACTGAAAAACCCTGGTTTCCTTCTTCTTCTTCTTCTTCTCTTGCAAGTTTCAGAGCTGAAGTTAAGCGAAGCGGTCCAACTTGGCTGTATAAAAGAAGCCTGTGTTTCCCCTGCCGGCCCTGCCTCCCCGGTCCAGAAACCACAAAGCTGAGCTTTCTCCTGCGCTATGGCTGAGGGAGGAGCCTGCGGACAAGAGCCACGCTAGCTAATATCCACTGGCGGTGACCAATGCCAGGGTACCTGCAGCAGAGGAAGGCCTGCAGATCAAAGCAGCGTGCGTTTCCCTGATCTCATTTGTCTGGCCGAGGTACAGGGCAGCACGTTCAGAGATCCCACAAGAGGCCGACAGCTTGAGACCAAAAACAAAGACAGGGCGAATTCAAGGAGGAAAATACAGCGACATCGATACTTCTGTGATAACTATATTCCCAATGTCTTATAAAAATAGAATTTTAAAAAAAACCTTGATACGAACTCTTGTAACGTTCCCGTGGTTAGCATCGCAGTAGCACGGACACAGAGCCAGAACATCTTCAGAAATGTGTTTCCACTGGCTCTAAGCATCGCTGTTGTCTAAAAAGACACCCAGGCCACAGCGACAGTTTTGCATTTTCACTTGAAATCATTGTCGTGTAAACGAGGCCTGAATTGGCCTCGACGGCATATTAAACACCCCGTCCACACAGAAATGAAACCAGTCCTGTTTACAGAATTGTGTCTTTACACAAGAAACTCCTTGTGAAAAATAAGTCAATACACATGGAACAACCAAAAATGCCATAGTGTCTATATATACCTGTCAATAACACGCTTTGGGTGTTGATCAATAAGAAAATAAACACATATGGTTTATGCAGACCACAACTTCCTCTTGTTGCTGACAGCAATAGAGCAGCAGCGCAAGCTTTTGCTGTAGCTTCTGTTACGGTGTTCTTCAGCAGGGTTGAGGCCTCAGTATGCTTCTGCGTCACAGCGACGTAGAACCTACTCCGTCTACGCAGCGCCCTACACAGCGCCTACGCAGCGCCTGCGCTAGGGCTTGACGCGCACCTCCCAAAAATCCTACCCACGCGCTGTGGCGACGCGTGGTGACGTGAACGTCGAGGGCTGTGATTGGTCCGCTTTCGCGTTGTTTATAGAATGAAGTAGAACAATATACTCACCCCGAATACTTTTCTGATCCGAACTGTGCCTCGGGTGAAATTTATATCCAAAATCGAACGGCAGACATCCCTATGCGGCCAGCAGACGGGGCATGGGTAATAACGCCGCTGCTAAAGCGGCTTTAATCGTCCAAAAACTCATTAGATTTACCAATATTTCATCAGATCTATGTCTAGGTAAGCCAGAGCTACGGAAGCCGCATTGTTGTTGTGACTGCAGATTGCGAAACAAAGACACCGCCACGCCCGCCTAGTGGCTTGGCGGTGAAATTGCAGAGGAGGGCGTTCCCTTGACGCAGAAGCAAGATATGTTCAGTGACGGCGTAGGGGTGACAGCGTAGGAATGGCGTCGCCGTGACGGAGAACCATAAATCAGGCTTTAGCCGATGCAGAGTGGTTTACGTGACACAGTTTCAAGTGAAAACGGACCGTTCATTTAATTTCAGAAAAGTTTTGCTTTTACACAGCAACGTTTTGAAAGCAACGTCCATTTACACGGAAACGGAAAAAGCACTGAAAGCAATGAAGTTAGGATGTAGGGCCACTAGTGGGTGCTGTTGGGTGCATTTGTATGAAACTGCACTCAGAGAGTACAGAGAACGAAATACTACAAACATGAACAAAGGGAGTAAACAGACATCCGCATGAACTGACAATGAAGCGGGATTACTATTCCGGGTGACGGTCAACTCTAAAACTACCACGTGCCAGAGAATCTGGACTGGGAACAGGACCAGGGCCAGAACCAGGAGAATCTGGACTGTGAGTCATGTGCAGAACAACTGTTCACTATGGCCATGGTGCACACGCACAGTTGCAGCGTTTTCAGCGTCTACACAGAAACGGATGCTCAACGTTTTAAGAAAGTTACATTTTCGCCAGTTGCCACAGAGTCTGAGCATTTTTCAAAATCTTCCGCCTTTGGACTCACTTTCAAAACGAGGCATTTTTCAGTGGAGTCGTTCTCAAACGTTCTCGTGTAAAGCGGGTCGCAGACTTGGTTTAAAAATTTGCAATTTCATTCTCAGAAAGTGCCGGTTTGATGTGGAAGGATGTGGAACAAAGCCCATCTGATAAAGAACCAGTTTGCAGATGGGCCTGAACCCGGCTCTGCGTGCATGGAGCCTGAGTAGGGCTGGGTAATAAAACAATAACGATACATATCGCAAGATAACTTTTCCTCGACAGACATATGACAAATGGTTGATAAGACTTTCGACTGCTCCACTCTGCCTTCCACCGTCCAGAAAAGCGAGACTGCGCCCCGCCCAGCAACGCTGGAGCACCAACGAAACACCCAAAAACCCGACCAGCCAGCCTGCCCATTAAAAGTCGCTGTTTTATTATTTCTCATCTGCCTGCAGCCTCTCTCACTCGGCGCAAGATGTGCTCATAGCTCCGCCCCTTCCTGTACGATTGCTCCGCCCACTTCCGAGAAAAAATACTGAGATATGAATAATGAGCCGTATCTTCCAGCCCTGGGCCCGAGTCAACTAATTCTTTCAGAATTATAAAGACAACAGAACCCTTTTCAAAACTAATTCAAATAAATTTAGAAACAAAGAATCTGTAAAATGTACATTTGTCTCAGAGCAAATCAGCACTTCACAGCTTTTTGACAAAATATGAACAGTAAGCTTTGCTTCAAACTGCTGCACCCTCCTCACTATGGTATATAACTCATTACTTTGCCAATATCATCAAATAAACAGAAAACAGAGAGGTGAGCAAAGGTCAGCAAAAGGTTGAGGCAACTTGCCTACAAATGTAATACTTGGGTTAGCAGAGCTCCAGTTACATTCTTCATTCATTGGCTCTCGGTCACGGCCATGTTCCCAACAGTTACATGCACATAATAATGAGCTCTGATTGAAAACAGCACAGTTTTAACATTTTCATATCAAAAGTTTTGTGTTCAGACAGCAACTTCAGGAAAATGATGGCGGAAACACCAGAGAGACTGAAAACAATGTGGTTTGAATATCATACGACTGGTCGGTGCTGTCTTTCCGTAATACAAACTCCCACACGTGCATGAAGCCAACAGTATGCTGTTAACATTCCAGCTCCGTTTAAACAGTCTTTCCTCATCATAACAGAAACACTCAATGCAGCGAAATGCGTGGAGAAAAACTATCCAACGCTTCAGAAATGTCTCAGTCTGGAAGCTGTTTTCAGAAAGTGCTTTCAGTGGCTCCCAGAGACACTGTGGCGTAAACAAACAGCCAAAATGCAATGAAAGGTTGAAGTTTTCACGTGAAAACTTGAGTCTGACCAGATAACAACTCTGGAACGTAGACATTGTCTGCTGACCCTGCATTTCACGCTGATAAAACTAACCCAGCATCCACCGAGGGGACGTTCAGACATTAGTGGGTTCAGGCTGCCAAGTCCGTGTGAAAACACAGTCTGTAGCCGTTTGCCAACGGGGGGAAATATTCATTATATTAGTGTTTTTATTTACAGTTAACAGCCTTGGGTGGCTGTGTGACACTCAGGACTGATGTGAATAATACAGTCTGGAATGATTTATTATGAGGACCCTAGCTGCATTTACACTTCCTGTGAATGCAGCTAGGATCCTCACTATAGCATGCAGTTTACAAACCATCCTCCAATCTGGAGGCAGTGTCCAGCAACCCCAGCCCCAACCCAACAACATCACCAGAAACATATGTGCGGACAAAACTCGAGTGTATTTCGGCTTCACTTTCCAGTGTGAATGACAGCCAGCAGCAGGTCATGTAGACTTACACAAACAGAGGTGATATTTGGGCAGCTGAGCAAGCACCACGCCACAATGAGGGGAGGCAGCTACTTGAAGGCCGCAACCATTGCAAACATTCCACACACTGCAATTTGGCATCTATTTTTACTTTTGGGGGAAAGAAAAATTACAATTGCAGCCAAGGAGGAGTTGTACTGCTTCATTCATCTGCCTCTGCTGTGTGCTCGGACGTTCACGAAGCCAACACTGGGACACCTTTTTCAGCTGATTGTGGAGCTGATGCACGAAGCTGTCACGGCCATCTTCACACGGGCACGACACTAAATAACCGCCGACCCGCGGCTCCTCGGCGCGGACGAGGGGAAATATTAAGTGCCGCTGTGTAATGGTGAACAACAGAGCCTCTCTGGGGCCATCTTGTTCTTGGCAAACGCCGCAGTCTGCTCGACAACAGGATCGCTGTCATTCCCCCTTTTGCGTTGGGTGTATTTCTGTCCGCCACCTCCTATCATGTGAAGAGCTGCGCCGAGCCCACTGGGCTGCGTTCCCCTCGTCTTCCCCCTGCACTGGAGACGCGCCGTTTTCCTAAATCTGACAAGTCTCTCAAGTTTCCGTTTCCACCCGTCGACACAGACTCAGTCCCACGCAAATCAAACATGTGTCTGTCGCATTCTATTAGCCTAAGACTCTGAGACAACATATGGTGCATAAGATTATGAAATGTCTGTCTCAGCAGTGGCCCGAACTGCATCTGCCAGAATCTCCATTGTTGCCGCGACACCGGGATTTAGGACAGACATGGGACAGTATAAATAACCTGTTCTAACACAATTAGCACTGGCAACATGCAGTTATTCTGCATCTACCAGCCATGGATCGAGTATTTAGTCACAGGGGGAATCACACACACACACACACACACACACACACACACACACACACACACACAAACACACACAGAGGAAACATGCTCTGATACAGCAACTTCCAAATTGCTTCCTATTTGCGTTCTGAATGACTTCTGCAGCGACTTGGCCAATAAACACAGGAAACCAACTTAACAGTGTGACGCTAAAAGTTTCCTCACACTAAGAGGCAAACACTGAACTCATCTGAGAATGAGAGCGAGAGACAGTAACTGTTGACATATCTATACGGCGATCACAAATGATCAGGGCATTTAGTGAATGAATGCTGATCACAGACAGGCAACTTTGATCAATGTAAATGCCGCAAAAATCTACCTGAGTCATCGATAACAACAATTTGTAAGGACTATATCAGGTCATTTAATGAAAAGAACAAATTAGAACTTTAAATTATATGCATCCACTTGATCTTTTTCACCTTGGACTAAATCCAGTGATGCAGTAATGTGGAGTCATTTCAAAATTCTTAAAGTGATCATTCTCCCACTACTGGTGAAACCACTGACCTATCATTTTGGGGGAAACTGTCATGAGAAGCAAACTGTAGGGTTGGGGACGCATGTGTCCAGATGTTTTACAGTCAGGCTTCAATAAAGATCAGGGGACTAACACTGGCAGCAGAAGTCACAGCGAAGACACTAAAAAGTGCCATGGCGAGTTACACTAAGTTGCCCCCATAAGACGCCTTAAGGAGGAAAGGATTTTAGCATCAGAGCCATGCAGCAGCTGCTGCCAGCCGGAGCCACACGCTAAGCAGCCCGACTCCTGCTGACTGCAGCCTGCTGTGCAGCAACCTGCAGCCGCATCCCGGCCCTGAGACGCAGCAGATCGAGGGAGAAAGACACTCACATCAATGTCAAAGAACTCCTGGGAGTCGTCCAGCCCTTGCACACGGATCTGCAGCTCTCTTCCATAGTTCCTGCCCCCACTGACCATGTTGTTGCCACCGAGGCTCTGGCCCGGCTCCAGGGTGCTGATACCAGCGTTGAACTGGGCTCCCAGCCTGGTGCCCGGGGTCTGCAGGACTCGGTATGAGCCCTCGATCTCCCCCATGACTGCTCAGAGCTGCCCAGAACTGCGAACACACGAAGAAGGACATCAGTAAAACCACTTGTTAACTTTTGAGTCTGGCTTGATCTGTTCTAATCATCACGCCCGACAGACACACACTGGAGATGCGAGGCTCATTCATGAACCACAAAATGCTGGCACAACGAGAGAGAGCAGGAGCATATTTGAAAACAATCTCCTTGCTTCCGTTATGATGTAGTTTAGTTTGGAGGTTTGAGCGAGAAAAAAAACTTGAAAAAAATGATAGAAAACACAGCGAACGATTTAATAACGATAAGCGAGGGTCCCAACTGGACTACCAGAAAAGGAAGCACGGTTTTAAAAGACATTCAAACCCACGAAAAATCGCAAACTCCAATAATGAATCTTTTTTTTTTTTTTTTTTGCGAAGTTTCTTTTTTAGAAGCGGCGCACGAGACACAGTTACAACCGTGCGTAAAGTTCACACTTCCACCGCCTTGCGACCTTTTTACTCTTCTTCCATCCACTTTGGAGCAACGCACACGCACGTACAGTTTGACCTACCTTTTGTTTTTTGAGAGCCGGAAGATAAAGTAAAGGGCTAAAAGTTGGTACCACCGAAGAGGACTCTGCCCCGGTCCATGGTCGTCGTCACCGCAGCGAGTGCGCACTCAGCCGGCTCTTCATTGGCTGGAGCTGAGCCGTCCGGCCCACCATTGGCTCAGCTCAGTGCGCGTCGGCGGAGGAGCCAAGATTTACCTTCCGTCACCTTAAAATAGCACGAAAAAGGCCCTAAGTTCGGTTTCATAAGGCTTCTAGGAAAGTTGAAGTACATCAAGCAGCCGTAATCTCAGTCCACAGCAAGGAGAGGAAAGACAAGGACTAGTTTATCTAATTACTGTTTTTTTAATCTGACTCACAGAGTGGAAGCAGCCTTTGTTCAAGTTTGGCCTGAAGTGTTGATCATAAAGTATACATGGGATTCTGCTTTAATCTTCCGTCATTACGCACCACTTTAGGCGCGCAGGTGAAAGCAGCGCGCGGTGTGCGCCGCCACACTTTCATCAAGACTTTGAAGCAATAGTATGAAGTTGCTCTGTCGAGCAAAAGCAGCCTCTATAATGCGTTTAACTTGAACAGCACTGATGATAAACACAAGCTTCATCTGCGAACTGACTCTCTAGTTGTGGTGGAGCGCCCCCCGCTGTCCTCTGAGGCGCACAGCATCTCTGTTTGGACCACTGCTGCTCCAGCACGAGAGTCTGTAACCTGCAGCCTCTCCTGTGGCTCTTCAGCTTCCCTGTGACGACTTCTTGAAGCTTTCTCAAAATTAAGCTTGAATAGAGATTGCTTGAATCTATTTTTTATTTGCTCACTGAACTATATTTCAAAGTTTCATTTACGTCACAGCTGAAACACAGAGAAGTGACAAATAAATCAAAGAACAGTTCAATAGCTGACAATTAAAATACTCAATTCAGTTCAGCCTTATTTATCTGTCGCCAAGTGCAGCACAGACATTTCTAGGCACTTTTACAGAGAAAAACCCAACAGTTCAACTTGAGTAAGCAAAAGCAACTGTGGAAAGGAAAAACACCCTTTCAGAAACCTGCAGAACCAGACTCAGAGGTGGAGACTGCTATTCCAGTCAGGGTGAGGGGTTAGAAGGAGAGAAAAGGAGACGACAGACAGACAGACCGATTACCTGTTCATGTGATACATGAAGTGAAATGAAATTACATTGGAAGCTTTGAAATGACTAGAAACAACAAGAATCTTTCAAAAAAATTCAAATTGCCAAAAAATCTGCTGAAAAATGCAAATAAAAATGTAACAAAGTACAAAACACCTATAATAACATGAGAGAGAAAACAGCTAAAAGTGGCCCAAACAGCGAAAGGGTTAAACACAGCCATAAAGTATAAACATGGTTTAAAATCAAAACAACTGAAACACCATTTTGATGGCGTGATAACCTTTAAATAATGAGGATTCTAAATCTTCCTGTTGTTTTCATGCAAACAAATAAATTCTGAAAGAAACTCTCCATTCATTCACCAATCTTTTCAACAAGAGTTGGAATTCCTTAGATTTTTTTTTTCACAACCCCACCTGTCACAAAAATATTTCATCTTTGGAGCTGAAAATGCAACAAGCGACCTGAGTTTGTGCTTTAGTTGGCTCTCAAAACCTGCTGAACTGTCTGAAATCCGTCTGTTGTGGAGCTTTCAGGTCTCTTATGTCCTCGGTGCCCATGCCATTTACAAGTAGTGATAGACGTGGATTTAATAACATAAATCTTTCAGCCCGCTCCCTCCCTGTTACACTTCACAGTACGCAAGATTTACAAGAAAATTTCCCAAAAGTATTTTTTCCCATGAAAAACTATCACCTCTGTGAAGAACAGAGTAATATGTCCTTTAATTAAAAGCACTGTGCCCTGTGGTTTTACCACCTCCTGTTTTTGTTCTGAAACCAGTTGAGGTCATGTATTTTGCTGTTTGTCTCATCTCAATATGATGATAGAAAATGTGATTATTGAATATAACTCTATACAAACTCAACAGTGAATAAACTTTGCCATTTAGCAAATAAGTACCAAAATATTAATACCTTGATAAAACTCTACAGTCTGCTTCATTTCTGTTTTATTGCTGTAAAAAAAAAAAAAAAAGATGTGATAGCAATAAAGAAAGCTGAAGCTGCATCCAGAGAGCATGAACTATCGACAATTCAACAGAGTTAATGTCTGTTTAGCGGTTTTTTTCATGACCTTTTTTTTCTTCCTCAGTTTTCGCTTTTGTAAAACTTGGATTATGCGAAGCATTTTAAATATTTGCTTAACTTAAGTATCATCTGGATTAAGGGGAAAGTACCACTAAGCAGCCATCTATCTCATGTTCTGCTTCATCCTCTTCAGGGTCACAAGGGGATGAACTGATCGATTTAACTGAGGGAAAGTTAACCTCACAAGCATGCTTTTCTTCTTCTTCTTCTTCTTCTTCTTCTTCTTCTTCTTCTTCTTCTTCTTCTTCTTCTTCTTCTTTTGTCTGTTGGGGAAGCTGAATTACACAGAAAAAACACTCATGCACATCCAACCTGTGGCAACATGCAAACCCCACACTGAATTTGAGGTTAGAGCATTAAACACTACCCCACCATACAATCTCTCTCTGAAAACTGATAATGTTTCACTAATAATCTTTTTTTTACTGTATAAGTAAATATGATTTAGATACATTACACTACACGTTAGTAATTTATCAGAAAATGCACATTTTCAAGACGAAAAGTGTCATCATCTTGCAGATATAATTGGTTTGAAATTTACAAAGTGAAATGTCTATAATATATATAATATACAACAAAACAATTTAATGAAACTGCGTTTTCATTGCAGTGAGAGCGTTATGAAAATTTGAGTAGAATTAGGTTTCTACAGAATACTTCGGCTCAGTCCCAAAATATGCATGAGAGGCTGTTATTTACTTACCTTCACTGAGCTGCACAGTGCAGTGGTTAGGGTTCTTGCCTCACACTGAGCTTGTCATTGGTTCAAATACAGGCATATTCTCCAACATTTGTGCTGCAGTTTCCTCCCACAGTCCCAAAGCATGCATGTGAGGTTAACTGGCGGTGCTACATTGCCCTAAGATGTGAATGTGAGTGTGTGGTTGTCTGTGTGTTTGATAAACTGGTGATCATAGATTTTTTTCCAGATCTCCACAACCCTGACACAAGGGGTAACATGAACAGCTTTATCTTCTGTTCAAAGGATATTCTTCATAGACCTCATCTAATATATATGAATGTGTTCTCCTAAATATAACATTTATTTTGTTTGTTTTTTGAGTTTTTTTTTTTATTTTATTTTTTTGCAATTGCTCATTTGCTGGGACAACAAATCAATATTGTGTTGAGACTGAAAACATGAGACAGTGCTGAAACTAGTCCCCATAAACTGAACTAACAATATCAGTTTCTTGTCATTTTTCACTCTGAGGGAGTTTTTCCATGTTTGAAGTAACTTTCTGATTATTGTAATCTGTATATTTCTGTGATATTTTAATGAAAGTAATCACACTTGTAATATGCAAATCTCTAAGAAGCATTTGTTTTATTTATTTGACCTATAATTAGTCCTACGTCAGACTTAACTCTCACTGGGTGGCTGAAGCTGGCCAGGGTAGAAATCAATAAGCCTTTGTGGATGTTGATGTATATTTTGTTCAACAGGCTGCAACAGTTCGCCATCTAAAAACCTAGAAAAAGATAAACCTAGAAATCAAGTCGCTTCCTAGGACCAGATATTGAACATCTGCTCAGACACAGGTGCAGAGGCGGGGCGTACCAACAGGCATACCAGCCATTTGCCTGGAGCCCCGGCTTTCAGGAGACCGGGTGCCCCAAGTGCTAACACATGTACTGCACAGAAATGACAACAACGGGCATTTACGATGCAGTTATGAAACCACGAGGTAGCAAACCCCCACGCCTTCAGCACTGCCTGCGTCAATCAGCGCGAGCCGCAGGGTTTTTTTGTATAATAGAATTATTGATATGCCAGGGCTTTCAAGGTCATGAACTTTGGGTCATGACTGAAAGGACAAGATCTCGGATACAAGCAGCTGAAATGAGCTTCCTCCGTAGGGTGGCTGGACTCCCTTAGAGACAGGGGGAGGAGCTCAGTCACCAGGGAGGAGCTCGGAGTAGAGCCGCTTCTCCTCCACATCCAGAGGGGCCAGCTGAGGTGGCTCAGGCATCTGGTTAGGATGCCTCCCTGGGGAGGAGTTCTGGGCATGTCCCACCGGGAGGAGTCCCCGGGGAAGACCCAGGACACACTGGAGAGACTATGTCTCTCGGCTGGCCTGGGAACGCCTCGGGATCCTCCCAGAGGAGCTGGAGGAAGTGTCTGGGGACAGGGAAGTCTGGGCATCCCTGCTGAGACTGCTGCCCCCGCGACCCGGCCCGGATAAGTGGTAGAAAATGGATGGATGGATGGATGGGCTTTCAAGGACTGCTGTTGACCCTGGACCTCACTTCGAGAACCCCTAATCTCTCACTAGATTAGGGATTCTCAAAGTTTTTCAGTATACATATCAAATATCCCAGACATTGTATGCAAATAAACATTTGTTTTCGGTGTGCACGGATGGGGTAGGGGCCCGATGAATTTATTACTTGGAGCCTCCAAGGACCCTTGCCTTGCCACTGCACAGGTGAAAAGCTTTTCAGAAGAGGAGCTCTTTATGAAACTCTGACCAAAACAAAAACCAAAAAAAAAAAAAAATCATGCAAATTTCATTGCAAATCATGCTGAAAAACACTGTTGCATGCTTCACTGGCCTCTGCCGATGAGTGAGCACAGCTGGGCAGATAACAGCACCTCGACCTCTTCTGCAGTCAGACTACATGGAGATTCTTCAGTAAACACACCACACAGGCGACATGCCACCCCCACACCGATTCTATGAGGCCCCTGAGCCCATTTCCAAAAGAAATTACATTATTAGTTTCGTTCCTCATGAGAAAAGAAAAGTAATTTGAATTGTAAATATTCTACCATGACAGTAATAAATCAAGGTTAATTTAAAGTGTTCATCTAATTAGTAGCCATATGTGTAATCCACTCTATTGGTACAGATGTCCAGTCACTCCGTGGAAGTAAAGGGGATATTTTTATTGTTCATGCAACATTCAGAGATTCCATCTCAGCACTGGACCACTGATTCTCAAACTTTGGTTCATCAGCTTCCTCTAGTGTTACATGAAGGAGAGTCTTTTATTTTATTTCATTTTTTAAATGGGATCCATTTAAGCACCTCTAATATTCAAAATTTAGAATGAACATGTGTATTAAAAGAAATTCATAGTAAGGAGTACTATGTTTAATTTATTTGATGAAAATCAGTATTATTCTTTGTGCTCTGACTTGCTGTCTTTGAAAGAAATAAAACAGGTGCCACACCTTGTTCGGATGAGTTTAAGGGACTGTTATAATGTGCCTTTTTTTTAAAAAAGAAAATCATCAATCACTAAACCTCATATTGGGAATGAATCTTTTCTTTTGTGAACTGCTAATAGTGACCATCTGGTCAAAATGGTGTTACTACGCTGGCCTTTTTGGCTTTCAATGCATTGTTTTAAATTGTAATAATGAATTCACACTCTTCTTTTCCCTCCTCCTAAACCACAACGTGAGATATGACTGCAATGTGTAAAACCAATAAGTTTGAATATTCCTGCTCCTCTGATGGGACCCTGACCTCCCTACAACACCAATCACAAGAGAAAACCAAGACCCACAGGTTCTCAAGTTGAGCAATCATCTGAATCTTGTCAAGGTCCCGGATCAGCTCAACTGACTTCACGTTCTCCTGCGGGGTTGAGCTTGTAATTCCTCAGAGTTTCTGTCAGTTGTTTTCATTGATATGACTGAAAAACCTTTGACAGTTATGTTTAGGCACAATATCTTCTAAATGACTATTTCATCTTTCACCTTTATTTGTTTCATCCATGTCAAAAGGACACACACACACACACACACACACACACACACACACACACACAGGGATAGGAATGAATTAATATAACGCATAAATATTTTTATTGATCTTGCAAAGGGTACGGCTGAAGAGCTTTTCAGTTTTTATTACCTATTTATTGCACTGTACCATATTAGTTCCTAATGATCCTCCAAGCAGTGTAAATTAGTTCGTTAGTCAAGTAATAAGTTTTAGATAAGTTCAGACAGTGCTCCGAGTGAGTTGCACGGGTCCACCTCCGTCACACGTGCTGATGAGACCGTGTCACTTCGTGGGGGGTCTTCTGTGACCAGAGATCACCGCATCAATCACGTTTCGCCTGGCTGATCACGTTTTATCATCCGTGTTGTGATCGAAGTTCACTTCTTACACAAGGCTCCGTCGCTCGTGAAAAGAAGTTATTTGTAATCGGACTCCCCGGCGTGACGTCGCGCGACGTGATTGGTGGGCGGCCCTGCTATATAATGGCCCGGCGTCCGTCCCACCTTCTCGCCAGTGGAATTTCATCTCAGCTTCTGCACCTTCAGGGCAGACGAGAACATAAACATAAGTAAGTGTATAAGTTCTCTGTTTTTCAGTTTTTATTTCTGTGAGGTGGTTTCTTGCACACGCGGCGCAGCCCGCAGCCCGGCAGGGCGGAGCGGGGTGTGCGGTGACGGGCAGTTTGCCGGGGTCGCCTCGGTGTGCTCTGGCCTGACTCCGTGTCATTTCTCCCCGCTCAGCTGTGTGCCTACGTGGACTTCGGGAGCTGCTGGAACCAACTGTAAGGGAAGCTAGCGTTAGCTCCGCGGCTAGCGGCGCTCCTGTAACTTACTCTTTTCGCCCGGCGCTTCGCTGTCGGCCGGTAAATCCAGAGCAGGGACGTGGCAGCGGCGTGTTAGCGGGGTTTCTGCCTCTAACTGGGTCGTTAGCCGACTGTCCTTAGCCGGATCAGAACTTCTGAGCAGGTCTCTCTCGGCTAACTTCACGCTACCTATTAGCCGAGGAGCTACGTGTCACATACCACGGGCAAAGTTTTTAGCAAGTTTGCTAACTAGCATCAGGTTAGATGGCAGTAATCCACGCCACGGTGGACGTTCTCCCCGGCTTCTGACTCCACACGTGCTCCACGTTATCTCTGCGTGTTCGTGTCGATGTCGGTACATTTTTTTTCTTTAAATGGTTGACCAGCGCTAGCCAACACGACGGCGGCTAGCATTGACTGGAACGTGTCGCTGGCAGCCAGTTTAACTTGATATCTTGTCAGCTAGCACTCACACTAACCACCTTCTTAAATCCCTAATCTGGGATTTGGATATAATTTTGTATAGGCTGCAGGGTTGTCATGATGGAGCTAACGTGAATGTGTGGCAATTAGCCCCACCAACCACTCTACGTTGTTAGGTCGTGGTTTAGGTTCACTAACCCTGAATTGTGACAGGATGGTTGACACTGTTAGTAATGAAATTGTAATTATTCGATTCAGTTTGGAGCGACAGTCCTGAACGTGGCGTACAGGATTAAAGCACACCTCACTGTTTAGATGAGCCACTGACAGTGAAAATCATAACTGTATAATGAACCATACAAGTATTTTGCAGAAGCTTATCAGGTTAGTTTAAGATCTGTTGTGTTTCGTATATGACCTAAGGAAAGCTTGAAACCCTGTGAAGTTCATTATTTCCTGGCCATGGTTGTAAAAATGATATTTTTCAGATTTCAGGTATTCCTGACAGTCCAATCTATGTCAATTACTCATTTGATACATGCTGTTTTTTCTCTTGGCTTTCAAAGAAAATATTTCTTGAACATTCATATGTATTGAAACTAGATACTTTAAAAATAATGCTGTAAATGTAATGAGCCTATGCTTTTGCTCGATCTGTTGATCTGAAGAGTCCACACCGTACATTGGTCTGTAGATAGCACATATGTACAGTAGGCAGGATGTCGGCAGTGTATTGTTGAGTGATTGTTGAAATGATTAGGTTATTACACAAAGCTGGTTTCAGGAGGTGTGCTGATGTGATCCAGACAATTAATAGTTTTAGCAAGTTTGCTGTTTCAAGTTTGAGGTCTGGCTGTTTCATGGTGATATTATAATCACGACTGAAGAGTAATGCTCATTTATCACAAAGGTTCAAAGATTCAAACAAGCCACTGACTTCATTTGAATATAATTCAGTGTATAGTTTGTATCTATTTCTAGCAATTTGAAGTCCAATGATCCAATCTCAGTTGTCATCTTAACTTTGAAGGGTCTTGAAGAGTAATGTGAGCTTTGCACAGTCGCAGTGTGTAATTTTATCCCGTGTATAGCAGAGTAGCATCATATAGTAACGTCTTTACAGTATGTGAGCCAACCATTTTAACCATTTTATTGTAAGAATACTCTCAAGAGTTGGACATCAGGACACATCTGAATGGTTGAAAATCATGTTATTGGAAGCGTCGTGTATAAACGCAGCCCAAAAGAACTGGTCCGTTTTTACAAAACAGCAGTTTGGGTTCATAAAAAACAAGCAACACCTCAGTGGAAAGTTTGATCCACAGTGGGAGTAGAAATTGGTGACTCCTGTGGCAAACTAGTGAAATGAAGCCAAATGTTCTCATGATTGCGACTGTAGGCCAGACGTACAGCCTGCGTTAAGTCACATTCTTTAATGGGAATCAGGCGTGGTGGAGTTTTTCTCTTTTTGCAGGCTCCTGCATCGGAGAACAATAGCCTATTTACCTGATGTGACTGCTAAGTCTGTCCTTCAGTATGAAAAGGCAGTATGCAATTATAAAAGCCAGATGTTTGTGAAGGAGCGCGAGCTCCAGTGGTTCCCGTACTTGAACAGTATACGGTTCAGTAATGCACCTCTTGGCACCTACTTTATCTGACAAGACTTAATTCAAGAGTGTTTTCAGCTGTCTGACTCGACTGCTTCTTTTTTTTGCCCCCCCCGGCCTCACCAAAATTACAACGATTGCTAAATATACAAGCAAGCCTCAGAAAAGGCCACTTGTGTTTGACAGTGAAGCATGACTTTGTATCTGCAGTCTGATCTGTGGTATAGATTCAGCAGGTTTAATATGACTGCAGCTGCAACAGTTGGTAGATTAATCAGTCAATTTAATTTTCTTTTAATTTGCATTTGATTTGTAAGTGGCCTAATCATCCACTTGTGTCCTCCTGGCTTCAGAGATAATCTAGTCTCTGTTGCAAAGGAATTCCCATTTTTTGTGTGCTGTTGTAATGACTGGTAGTTTTGTAACCTGTGGTTCCTTTCTTTCCCTTACATTCAGGCAAAAGCTGGCAGGCTGAGGGGAACGTGCATCTTACAGGACGGATTATCTGGTAACTGACCATTTAGCTGGTAAGTTTTCACAGCCGCAGCATTAGCACTGTCAAGCTCAGATTAAATCCCAAGTACCCAGCAGCATTTTGTTGATTAAGAAAAAGTGATCCTGAACGCTTAGTGAGATTTTTTTTTTTTTTTAAGTAGTTTGAACGTTGGAAGTTTAATCTCTGTGCACACAGGGAGGAGGTGGAAAAAAAACATGAGTGATCCTTTTTAAACTGACTTTCTAACATGTTAAATTGTAATAATTCGGCAAACATTTAACTTGTTTGTCTTTGGCGTAGCGTTGTTTTTCTTTATTCACTGATGACTTTGACATACAGTGCATCTTCTTAACTGAGCAAATCAGTTACCAGTTGAATTACTGAAAGTTTCCACACCAACAATACTTAATCAAAAACAAATACATGAAAAAAAGGTGCAATTTATTCAATGAACTTTAATGCTAGTTCTTATAAGAAGGACATTCATAGCCTTGGTACAGTGAAAGCAAAGAGTGAGGACTCCTGGGCACAGCCGCCCTTAAGTTTATGAAGCCTGACAAGGAAGAGGCCACTGAAAGGGTGTTCTCTGAAATGTGTGCATGGGCAGGGGGCGAGGGGGTTGGGGGACCTGCTACTCTCACCACCAGCAGCTTCAAGCAAATTTCCTTCAATCGCAAGCTCTCTGGCAGAAGCACATGAAACCCTAGTAAGAGTGTGTGAGAGATCAGGGAGTTGTCTCATCATGCTTTCTGACGTATTCAGAGGAAAAATATTCCACTCCGCGTTGTTGAAAGGTTTCTCTGCACAGTGGAGGCTCCTCTGGTCCTCTGGACCTGCGTAGTTCGGTGGGTCGTGGGGCTTCATCCGTTCAGCCGCCTCCGTTCCTGCAGTAGATGAGCATTCAGTCAGTGCGCCGCTGTGCTTCTTGCAAATCCAAACGACAGCAGGCCCTTCCACCATGTGCCGTCCTTGTATATGGAATACAAGGTTCAAGGATCCTTGACGGGACTTGCGAGTTTTCCTACAGGTGGATTTTTGCTTTAAGTCCGTCCAGTGTAGAAGTTCACAAGGGTCAGTGGGTGCAAATCCTCTTACCTGCTCACCTAGCTGCATTTCCAAGAATAGGCGGTTGCACAGAAAAAGTACTGGAGCTGCAGCCCCGGCTCGTACCACATTGTGTTTCCTTTATTTCAGCTTACCAAGCAGTACTGCTGACTCACCAAAAGGTCTGTGGTTATTCAGTGAAGCTCTCAGCTTTCTTTGATAAAGCTAGATTAGATAATGGTGAAAACCCCAAAGTCCAACAAGATAAGCCAGTGTCTCATGTTAAACTTGTCACATGAGTTGAGGATTGCTTCTTCCTGTCATTAAAACCTTAGTGTCATGATTACAGAGTTAATGCAAATAAGCTTTCAGTACCGATGTTTCTGTTGTGCAGATGTGCAAGTTCTAGTCTAAGTCTCGGTATCGTAACCAAGTCACGGTATATGAACATTTGCTGAAGGTCCAGAAAATGTTTTTCGTATTAGTTTTCTGGTTGGATTAAAAACAAAAAGAAAAGAACTGGACCATGATTCCGTTTGCCACTATGCACACACATGAAATGGCAACTGGGACAGTCATAGGTCAGGTGGTAAAGCAGGTTGCAGGTAAACCAGTTTGCTACTGGTCTTTGTGGAAGGCGAGCGTCTTGCTTTCACAGCTGCTGTCTTTAGACCAAGTCACTCATTCACACACCAACAGTCGATAATGAGTTGAAACAGCTAAAGCAATGAATATGTTCAGTGGCCCCGTTTTCATGTGTCCAAAAATCCTCCTTATAATCCGATTGTGAGCTCAATCAGATTGTAAATGTTTCATACAAACACCAAAGTGGTTTGATTCTCTTTGAGCGGAATACATTTCGGATCGGATTGTAAGAGGTAGTCTACCCTGATCGATAATCCACTTGTGCCTCATATGAACAGCGGATCTTCTTATTCGAGTGGATAATTTGTTCTGCACATGCGCTCCCTCGTACGTAGAGTGACGTAACGACGGACGCAGAAAACAGGAATCCGGGAAGTCAAAACCGGAACGAGCAGAAAAACTGGACGGTGGGTGAGGAAAAACAGTTTGATAGAAACTCGGAGAAAGCCGAAACTTGGTGAGAGGCGACATGGCTGCAAATGTCTTGCAGCAGCAAATTGTTAAAACATCTCCATGACAGACTACCGGCGGAGCCGCCCCGCGAGACCCAGCGTATCACGGAGCTGTGTGAACGGCTGTTTGAGCAGATATCGAGCGGATGAAAACGCACCGCTACGCACTGAGGACTGCTGTCAACAAAGCAGAACCTGAAAAGCGGGAGAGGGATCTTCTACACATGTCACAGATGATGTATAAACTGTTCCGGCTGGTGCCTGTATAAACAAAATATTGAACGTAGATTGCTTTCATTTTAAAACTGTTTTAAATGGGATTGAAAAAAACATGCTGTGAGAGCTGTGAGAGTTCATCAGTATTTCTGATGCACAATCCTAGTATGTGTTGCACCATTGTGCTTTTTGCCCTGTCTGAAGTTTTTGGTGTTTTGAGTAGCCTGAAAGGTGATTGGACAAAAAGAAACTCCGGATATCTTGTGACTTTTCTTGAATGACTGCCTAAAAATGTTCACAGCAGCATGTGAGGGGGACCTCCTCGGGGAAGCTCTGCGTTTCAGGGCTGGACTGAGAAAATACTCCAGTTAGAGCTCACTGATGAAGACACAATGCAAGACGCTGAAAGACATGGGGAAAAAAAATAAATACGTTTTCTCCATATTGCCTCAAATAAATAAATCCCTGAAAAAGAGGAATTTTTTGCATATCCTTTATCCTTTGCAGTTGATATATGAGGACAAGTAATCTATCCTTTGACACCAGTGGTAACCAAAGATAACTAAATTAGTCATTTAAAGTGTGTCAGATTCAAAGGGAAAAAGCCCTGCACTCTGATGATGTACACAAGCGCTGCACTGATGCCACTTCTTTAAAGGATGAGTACTAACCTTTAGATCTGGGCACCGAAAGGCAATATGTAACCCTGTAATGTGCTCGACTGTGCTTTTACGCTTCAGTGGTCAATAGTGTCAGTTCTCAGCCAGCAGAAAACAGCCGTTACCTGCAGTTTCGGTTGTTCAAAGTGGGGAAAAAAAAATTTTGTTTACTGAACTTTAAATTTTAAAAAATTGGAAAGACTGGGAATGTGATGCAAAGCAACAATAGCTCATAAAATTGGTGACACAAACTGCTTTTTATCAAGAGATAATTTTCTTACTGAACAAAGTTCAAGTCAGCCAATATCTCGGCCCTGCAGAGTAGGAGTGTGTGTAGCCTGAGGGACTGAATGGGTCGCGCTTTGGGCTCCACCTCACTGTGTCTGTACTGAGTGTATCAGTCATGTTTAGAATGAGGCATTGCTGGTTTGTGAGCCCCAGAGCTCCTCACCATGTAGCGTACGGAAGAGTAAAATCCTCCTGGATCCGCTGAGCAGTTAAACTGAGCGACATTGAGCGAACTCTGTTAGTTCAAATGTCTCTGATGAAGTTGCTCATGTTGTACCAACAAACTCTGGCCACCTCTAAACTCTTTTGGAAGAACATAATTTACAGTCCGTCTTATTTCTGTCGTTGTTATTAAGAATCTCCAAACCGCCGGACATCGCTCGTGTTCGCTTGTCTGCCTGCAGCTGATGTTGCTAACTGACGGCGTCGTGTAACACTCACCGGGTTGTATCGGGGAGCTTTCATGACTATTCCCTGCAGTATCGCACCCGATATCTGATACTGATATTTATATCAGTGCAGCCTTAATTTACGCTATGTTAGTAGAAAGTTGAAGCTTGCATGGGAGGGAAGAAAAGTTACACCATGTTTTACACACTTTGGTGAACCTTATCAGGGTTTAAGCTTCTGCTCATCTTGTATGTATTGATCAGAGCAATGAAAAACAAACAGGCTAGTTTTAATCACTTCAAGGTATGATATGTTGAATTAATTTTTCTCAATAACCCAGTTAAACTCAGAATTAAGCCAAAGTTCTCAATTCTTCTGTGTCTGTGCTCTGCAGGTAAATGTTGTGAAGCTGACAAAATGCCAGCCAGTCCAGTCATTCATACCCTGCTTCTCCTCTTGCTTTAAAAACAGTAAACATAACAGACGCTCAAGTTCTTTAGAACTCCAAATTTTAACCAGAAAGCTCAACTGTAGTCGAAGCAGACTGTAAACTGGCTTACTGCAACCACTTAATGCACAGAGCTGCTCTACTTCACTTTATTTTACTGCTTTTGTTTGTTTGTTTGTTTGTTTGTTTTTTTCAGAAATTGGGTATTTAAAGGCGCTTGTGTGCAGCTGCCTTATTGAAATTGATGTTCCCTTTGTTTTTAGTGGCACACTCGGACTCCGTGTTACGTGGGATTTTGACCATGAGCTCAGTCGCTGTACTTACGCAGGAAAGCTTCAATGAGCACCGCAGCGGGCTCTTGCCAGAGCAGAGTGGTGGTGAGTACTTGGTGGGGTTTTATTAACCCGTTATCTGGTTTAATGGTAATAATGGAACTATGAGATGGATGCTTTTGTTTATGTTTTTGTTTGTTTTTTTGTTTTTTGTGTTCAGCTGCTGGGGCAGGACCCAGTGCTGGCGAGGATGAGGAAGCCCTTCCTACCTACAAGGAAGCCTTCCCCCCTCTGCCTGAGAAGGCGGCCTCACCTGAGGGGACCCAGGAAGTTGCTCACACCTGGACAGCCAAAATCCGCCCTATCAAGTCTTCAATCATCACCCAGGTAGGATTTTTATTTATTTATTCCAGGGTTTCCCCCAGAAAACTTGCTAAGCCCAGTGATTGGACTGCTAGAGAAGCCCACCGTATTTCTGTAAAAAAAAAAAAAAAAGTTAAAAGTTGACAGAAATTTGGAAATTATGACTATTTTGTGTTATTGTAAGCATTTATTAACAATACTTAAATGCAGAGTCTTACAAAAAGGCATAATCAAATAAAGTTTTAACAAACACAAAAAATACAGTTAAAATAAATATCAGTTTTTTTCAATTAAGTTAAATCCGAGTGAATGTTAAAACAAGGCATTGCTGTTCACATTTAAAGGTAAAATAAATTAACAAAAACAATAAAGTGCAAACATGATCAAGGTGTAAAAACAGGGCACTCAGAGGCTGAAGAGGTCTCTGCTGGACTGTCTGACCTCGTCTACTTTTTGAATGAAAAACTAAAGAAAATTATTAGATTTCTTACAGTTAATAATATTCTTATGTTCTTTAAGTATTTGTTGTTTATATGGAGTTCACAGTAGTGCTGCAGTCCAGCAGTACCTCCTTCAGTCCAGCAGAGGGAGCAGTGTTGCTGTTAGCTGTACAGTGCAGTGTGAAGCAGTAGAAGAAGAATGTGTATGAATGGAATCCCCCAGACTGATGAAGCGTGTTGTTCGTTCTGCTTCATTAAACAGAAGCACCACAGGGTGTCAGGAAAGCCTGGCGGCCCGCCAGGCCTATAAAGCACTGAGGGGAAACCCTGTATTTTTTTAAACCTACATTGGAAGTCCAAACGCCATCCTGGCATGACTGCCAAGTCATCGTGCATTCTGCTCACGTGATGTTTGACTGAGTCTGCCCGGTGCCGGTCGACCTTTCCGGCTTGCAGCAGGTCGGACTCTGACCAGCGGCTAACCTGGTAAATGTTGACTCGGCTAAAGTGCGTTGTGAAAGCCTTCGCTCGCAGCTGTCAGTAGAAACGCCGCCACTACCTAGCATAGAGTGGATTGTTTAGAAACATTCAGATGACTTTCTACACACAAGATTTTTCCATGGGTCAGTTTCAAATTTATTCCAAATGCGGAGCGACCATACTTTCCAGATGATATAATGAAGGTTCTGAACTTTGGAGTGACTTGATCTGCTACAACAGACTTGACACAGCAGGAATGCTTTGGCAATGACAAGCATCTGGTTATTCATGAAAACGCGAACTGCTTCTGTAGAAAGTGAGGTGATACATAAAAGCACCTTTTTTGTTGTGACTGTTGTTCGTAAAATAAAAAGTATTCCATCAATTCCAGCAATTCGCAGTAAAGGAGTTGTTATTCCGAGCAGTAACTATGAGTTAACATGAGTTGTGAGTTAATATACAATTTTATCTATGAGAAAACTACACCGATCACAATACTGATTAGAGCCTTGACCAGTCTCAGCTCTCAGTTAGTGAAATTCCACATTAAAGTCACTCATGTCGTTTTGTCATAATGGGAGGGTTTTAAGGAGAGAGTCATTTCTTTTCATCATCGGCTCAAAACCTTTTGAGCCTCACAATAACTTCTGATGTAGATGGGGAAAAAGAAATAACAGACTTGAGATGAAAAATCACATCAGCTGGATATTGAGATTCAGAACTACGTACATTACAGAAGTATTCATTCATTCATTTTCTGCCGCTTTATCCCTTTTGGGGTCGCGGGTGGCTGGAGCCGATCCCAGCTGCTGTGGGCGAAGGCGGGGTACACCCTGGACAGATCGCCAGTCTGTCGCAGGGCTGACATGTAGAGACAGACAACCATTCACTCACACATTCATACCTAAGGACAATTTCAGGGTGACCAATTAACCTACCATGCATGTTTTTGGACCGTGGGAGGAAGCCGGAGTACCCGGAGAGAACCCACGCACACACGGGGAGAACATGCAAACTCCATACAGAAAGGCCCCGGCCGGTATTTGAACCCAGGACCTTCTTGCTGTGAGGCAAGAGCGCTAACCACCGCGCCACCGTGCGGCCCATATGTAATCCCAACTTAAAGAAAAGAAAAGAAAAACAATGTGTTTCATCCATTATTCGTCCATTAATCAGTATTTGTCCATCACTGTAGGTTAGCACTGCTTTAATCTCCTCCGCTTTCCTCTCTAAGGTTTTCCATGTGCCGTTAGAAGAGCGCAAGTACAAGGACATCAACCAGTTCGGCGAAGGAGACCAAGCCAAGGTCTGCGTGGACATCATGCACAAGACTGGCGCCCACCTGGAGCTCTCCCTGGCCAAAGATCAAGGGCTCTCCATCATGGTGTCCGGAAAGCTGGACGCCGTGATGAAGGCCCGCAAGGAGATCGTGTCCCGACTGCAGACTCAGGTCAGTAGGATGTCTTTGTGAAGCACAGAGGATCGACTTGTGTTTTCTGAGCAGTTTTAGTAGAAAGCTGACGGAACATGTTGCCCACAGGCCTCAGCTACTGTCGCCATCCCCAAGGAGCACCATCGCTTTGTCATCGGCAAAAATGGGGAGAAGCTTCAGGAGCTCGAGCTCAAGACTGCCACCAAAATCCAGATCCCACGACCTGAAGACCCCAGCAACCAGATCAAGATCTCTGGTACCAAGGAGGGCCTGGAGAAGGCCAAGCATGAGATTCTGCTGATCTCTGCTGAGCAGGTTAGTTTTCCTCCTTTAAAAAAAAAAAAAAAGTTCAGTTTTGTTTACTGTACTAAATGTTTTGTGGATAACTTTCTTTCTCTGTCCTGCTCTTTTAGGACAAGCGTGCGGTGGAGAGAGTGAACATCGACAAGGTGTACCACCCTTTCATCACTGGTGCCTACAACAAGGTGGTGGGAGAGATGTCCCAGGACACCGGTGCCCGCATCAACGTCCCCCCTCCGAGCGTCAACAAGACGGAGATCGTCATCACTGGGGAGAAGGAGCAGGTGGCCCTTGCTGTGGCTATGATCAAGAAGATTTATGAAGACAAGGTCAGCAAATGACGACCCAGGAAGAGGATTTGCCACTGAAGCTTTCAAGCCTCGGAGCTGAAGTTGTTAAACTTGCTATTTTGTGTTGCAGAAGAAGAATGCTACCACCATCGCAGTGGAAGTGAAGAAGTCTCAGCACAAATATGTGATTGGCCCCAAGGGAAACACTCTGCAGGAGATCTTGGATAAAACTGGTGTCTCAGTTGAGATCCCACCGTCTGACAGCAGCTCAGAAACTGTCATCCTTCGTGGGGAGCCGGACCGTTTGGGTCAGGCGCTCACCGAAGTTTACGCCAAGGTAAAGTGATTCTGAATTGATAAAACCTCAACAGTGGAAAGTCTAAAATGAGAAGTTACCTTATGTTATTTTTTTTTCTTTTCCAGGCAAACAGTTACACTGTTTCCTCGGTTTCAGCTCCCTCTTGGCTTCATCGCTTTATCATTGGCAAGAAAGGCCAGAACTTGGCAAAGATTACCCAACAAATGCCCAAGGTTGATTGAGATCTGTTGGCTATAATGCTGCATAAAGTACTGTTTAAAAGTGCTCCAAGAAAGGAATTTGAGCTTGACGTTTTTCTGTTTTGCACTCAGGTGCACATTGAGTTCACCGAGGGAGAAGATAAGATCACCCTGGAGGGCCCTACCAAAGACGTGCAAATGGTGCAGAGCCAAATTCAAGCAATTGTTACTGATTTGGTGAGTACGGCATTACTTGAATCACCCGGTTCCTTTATCGTCAAGGTTTGTGTCGCCTCTTTGTTTTCAGTTAGTGCGCTGTCACAGTTAGCAGTGAAGGAATGCAGAGCTCTTCAGGATCTGGAGTGACCTGATAGTTTGGTGGGTGAGGAAAGAAACTACTGCAGGACATGAGTGGATGCTAACTGGGAGGATGGCTAGCAGATGATGAGCTGTTGTGGCTAATGTGGTTTTACCAGTATAAATTATTGATGCTGTCCATCTCAAAGTCTTCTAAAGAAATCTTCCTCTCCTCTGTTCTGTGAACTTACATCTCATAAGGATCAAACCTGCAGCAAAGCTCACTGCAGCACGCCATAAGATGTTTGGATTTGTAGCCAAGAGATCAGATTTTGCCAGTAATGTGTATAAAATGGGTTTTAGGATACTGCTGTTCTGAGCCACGTGTTTTAAAAGGAAGGCTAAATGTTTGTTTCCACCTTCCTATTTCTACTCCCAGGTAAGCCGGATGGACTATGCAGAGATTAGTGTGGATCCTAAATTCCACCGTCACCTGATTGGGAAAGGAGGCGTTAACAGTAAGTTTTTTTTTCTTCTTCTTCTTCTTCTTTTTCTTCTTCTTCTTCTTCTTCTTCTTGTTTAAAGTGCAGAGGAAATATCCTTGGATTATGCTCGTCTTTTCTGTCTAGTCTCCATTCACTTTCCGATTTCTCTTTTCTTTTCTTTTCTTTTTACAGTCAACCGCATCAAAGAGCTACACAAGGTGACCGTCCGTATCCCTCCCGATAACGAGAAGAGCAACCTCATCCGCATCGAGGGGGATCCCCAGGGTGTGCAGGAAGCCAAGAAGGAGCTGCTGGAGCTTGCGTCGCGCATGGTTCGCTCAAACCCAGACTTGCTGTCGCGAATGGCGCCGCCTGCTTACGGGTGGACTCTGTGTCGCTGAACGTGCCGTGTCTTGCAGGAGAACGAGCGTACAAAGGACTTGATCATTGAACAGCGTTTTCACAGAGCCATCATCGGCCAAAAAGGGGAGAAGATAAAAGAAGTGCGAGACAAGTTCCCAGAGGTGAGCTGTGGACCGTTACGCCGAGTGGTGTGACTTCCATGTTGGTGATTGTGCCGTGTGTAACGATGTAAATCTGCTCCAGGTCATCATCAATTTTCCGGACCCAGCACAGAAGAGCGACATCGTTCAACTCCGGGGACCACGCACTGAGGTGGAGAAGTGCTCCAAGTTCATGCAGAAGATTGTGGCTGAAATGGTAATGATGATAATAATCGTCTTTTCTCATGGGTCAAGCAGAAATGCGCCGTTTACTTGAGTGCGCTAACCGAAAGTGATTTCTCTGACCAGGTGGAGAACAGCTTTTCTGTCTCAGTCCCCATCTTCAAGCAATTCCACAGAAACATAATTGGAAAAGGAGGCTCCAACATCAAGAAGGTACCGCTTTGCTTCATTGCTCCATGTTAACATCATGATCACAATTCAATGAGAGCCTTTAAGAACTTTAATCACTCTCTCTCTCTCACACACACACGCACACACACGCACACACTCTGTGGTAAGAGGTCAGACTGTCCAGTAGTGTTCGATGTTCAGCTGCGAAACCTTTGGCAGCACATCAGAGCTGCCCTCTGCCCGTCGGGCTGCTGTCCTGGCAGTCGAGTGTTTACCCGTGGTCGTCCTGCCCTACTGTCTCTCAAATGTTAGGATGCGGTGAGCTGAAGCCAGGATTTACAGCGCAGCTTTGACGACCTGTGACTGCATTCAGCGCCCCTCCTGCAGTTTTAATCTAATCAATAAGTGATGAAAGTGACTAGGACCGCCCCGATCCAGCTCTGTCGTGTGTGACACCGATACTGTTAATATGTTGCTGACTGTAGGAAAGCTGATTGCTCTTCTCCCTGTTATCGTCGGGCTGGTTGTAGGGGTTGGCGTTGGCAGCTTCACCTTGAGGTGTCTGATGTTTTGTCAACCCCACTCGCATGCATCAGAGGGTCGAAATATTGTAACGCCTCTAAATACCCTGCTCTCCAGTGTGTCAGCGTTTACAAAGTATTCATAGTATTTTATCTCTGTGATCCTGAACGTATCACTTGAGTGTGAGTGACACAACATCATGGAAAATTAGAAACTTGTTGACTTATTGGTTATTTCACAAAATACCTCTGAACTTCCCATTGAGGCAAACCACTGGGTTCAGTAAATGCTTTGTCGATTGTTCAGTTTGCTGCACACTGCTGTCAGGGGCTTCTCTGCTGTGGGCCGACTCTGGAGCGTCACGTGAAAGGAGTCACAGCATCCTCTGATGGACACTGAATAATAATACTAGGATAGAAAATATTTTCGAATTTTCACATTGACTCCTCTTAAAGTGAAAATGTAAACTCGGTGAATCTTGGCTTTAAAACTCCCTTGTGTACATGGAATCTTTAGTCTGTCTTGAATGTCCAGTGCCAACATTCAACCTCAGCAAGTGGTCTTTATCAAAGACGACTGAGCAGAAGTGCCTTAACACTTGTGGTGCTAGTTGGGAGCGTTGAAATCCATCCATACAGCATACAGCTATCATTTAAAAATGTATACAGTGCTTCAAAATCTTTCAATACAATACATCCAGTTGTAAACGGATTCCTTTTTCATGCTCTTAAAATTTCTCTTCTTTTTTTATGCACGATAACATGCGAGAAAGTTTTGTCTCTGTAGCAGCATTCAGGCAAAGGAACAGAGGAAATGCATTAAAGGAAGGCGATTCAAGTCTTAACATTATAAAAAACATTAGAACAAACTGAAAGGAGACGTGATTAATTAAAACTTAAAGATCGAGGCATTAAAATAAGTAAAATATATATATATATTTTTTTAATGGAAAGTCTGAGCTAGTAATAGTGCTAAGTTCTAATTTAAAGAAGTGTGTTTGTTAGCGGGAAGTTTGCTCTACAGGTGAGGCGTGTAGGAACTTAGAGCTGCTTCCCCTTGTTTCTTCTACCTCTGGGAACACTATAAACCTCACATGTCAGGATGGTTCACATTCTGCCAGTAAAACAGAGAGTGAGACCATTCAGGGCCGGACGCATTGTGAAGTGGATCCTTGAACACGCAGGCCGCCGGTGCAGAGACTGACGCTCGGGTGTGATGATGCTCCTTCAGTTCACTGAGGCCTGTAAACACAGTGCTGCAGTGGTCTAGCCTGCCTGCTGAAAATAAACGCTTGAATAACTTCGTCTAAATCTAGTTGGTCAGAAATCCTTGAACTCAGATGGTGGTGAGCTGGTTTTGTTGTTGAAATTCAGGTCTGAGTCCATAATCAAACCCAGATTTCTGAGTTAATTTGTTTTCAGTGACAACAACTCATTCCTGGTAGTAACCCATTTTTGCTTTTGAACTTGAAGACAAGCTCACATCAGTGTGAAGAGTGTTGGGCGATCTTGGCGCTGTTAGCAGCAGTTGATTGTAGGTTGGTGAACCCTGTTCAGCAGTTTTCCTCTTTCTCCATGTAGATTCGTGAGGAAACGAACACTAAGATCGACCTGCCTGCTGAGAACAGCAACTCTGAGATGATCATCATCACTGGAAAGAAGGCAAACTGCGAGGCGGCGCGGAATCGCATCCTGGCCATCCAGAAGGAGCTTGTGAGGGCGCGCGCCGTATTGACATTTTCACGGCCTTCGGCGGCCGACGTAAATGCGTCTGCTTAAACGTTCCTGTCGTTTGTGTTCAGGCAAACATCACAGAAGTCGATGTGTCCATTCCCTCAAAGTTGCACAACTCCCTGATCGGGTCGAAGGGCCGCCTGGTGCGCTCCATCATGGAGGAGTGCGGCGGCGTGCACATCCACTTCCCCACGGAGGGCTCCGGCATCGATAAAGTCACCATCAGGGGCCCCGTGGAGGAGGTGGAGAAAGCCAAGCAGCAGCTGCTCGCCCTGGCAGAGGAGAAGGTTTGTGTGACGATCTCAGGCAGCCTCTTCAGAGGAGGGCAAAGAGGAATGTTTCACAAAAATATTTATTCACTTCTTTCACAAATGAGCCGCCCTTCTCATTCACGCTTGGCTCCCAATTGAACACCAACATTTTATTTTTCTTTTCAGCAAACGAAGAGCCACACCGCCGAGCTGCACGCCAAGCCCGAATATCATAAGTTCCTCATTGGAAAAGGTGGAGGAAACATCCGTAAGGTTCGCGACAGCACTGGGGCCAGAATCATCTTCCCTACGGCCGAGGACAAAGACCAGGAGCTCATCACAGTGGTCGGCACCGAGGAAGCGGTGCGGGAGGCCCAGAAGGAGCTGGAGGAGCTCATCAGGAGTCTGGTGAGGCCTGTGCAGCCAGCTCGCCTACAAATGAAGACTTGCCAGCAAAATGTCTTTTATTAAAGCGTTCCATTTTTGATTGTAGGACAACGTTGTTGAGGACACTATGACTGTTGACCCCAAGCACCATCGCTACTTCGTGGCTCGCCGCGGCCAGGTCCTCCGGGACCTCGCCGATGAGTATGGCGGAGTTATGGTGAGCTTCCCTCGCACAGGTTCTCAGAGTGAAACCGTCATCCTGAAAGGAGCCAAGGACTGTGTGGAGGCAGCCAAGAAGCGCATGCAGGAGATTGTGGAGGACCTGGTCAGTAGCTACAGTTCGATCTGACTTTGTCTGTAGTAGTAAATATTTAACTTGAATAATTGTTTTCTTTCCACCAGGATGCTCAAGTGACCGTGGAGTGTGTGATTCCTCAGAAGTTCCACCGTTCTATCATGGGTCCCAAGGGCTCAAGGATCCAGCAGATCACCAGAGATCACAACGTGCAGATAAAGTTCCCAGAACGCGAGGACCCACAAGGTAACGGCGGCGTGATTGCTGAGAAAAGTACACTGCCTGCCTGACACGCCACCTCGTTTAGTGTTATTTTCTGGACTATTTACATTTTAGATTCTCGCTGGAGGCATGCAAACCGAGTGAACACACATGGAATTATGTAGGACACGAAAGGCTTCATATGGATTGCTTTCTTTGGTTCCTTGTTGAGAAAAGGCTGAGGCTTTGCAGCGCTGTCGACAAAGCAACGAGGGGGCTACTTGGAGGAAACATGCCTTCAGTTTTTTCACCCAGTGAGAATCTACAATGTGAATAGTCGAGAATAAAACTGCAACTGTAGATCTTAAATGAAGCGTTATTCCCATGATTTCACACATTAATTTTCAGTATTGAATGTGTTGATATGTCACGTTAATGTCTGTTATACTTGTCACACGTCGTGGCCTCCCACCAAACTTCATGCTTTACCTTTCAGCTGCTCCTGCAGCAGAAACTGCAGTTCAGGAGAACGGAGAAGCCAGTGAAGAAGTGAGGGAGCCGGCTGATCCAAACGCGCCGAAGAAGTGTGATGTGATTGTTATTTCTGGCCGCAAGGAGCGGTGCGAGGCTGCTGTGGAAGCACTGAAGGTCGGAGCTCCGGACCGCGCTCAGCCGTTTTCCCCTCCCGGACGTTTGAAGTTGCCCTCACACCCGTTTCCTGTCTCTCCTCAGGCCTTGGTTCCTGTCACTATTGAGGTGGAAGTGCCTTTTGAGCTGCATCGATACATCATTGGACAGAAAGGAAGTGGAATTCGTAAGATGATGGACGAATTTGAGGTGTGTGCTCTAGCGGCGATGCAAACGCGTAGTTTTTTTAAACCAGGGCTTCTGCTTTGACACAGCTTGCATCGTTTCCTCCAGGTTAATATTCAAGTGCCTGCTCCTGACCAGCAGTCTGATAAAATCTCCATCACCGGCTTGGCCAATCACCTTGACCGCGCCAAAGACGGCCTTTTGGAGCGTGTCAAAGAGCTGCAGGCTGAGCAGGAGGATCGGGTCAGTAGTTCAACTCACAGTTTATGTGACACTTGAAGAATTTCTCGAGTGCGCTGCGGCTAAACGCTTCCTGGTTCATAAAGCGTTCTGCTGATTCACTCTGACCAAGCACACTGATCATAACGATTGTGATAAAAGAGTTAAATAAACAACCGACCTGCAGCATTGTTTCCTCCAAACTATCTGCAGGCTCTCAGGAGCTTCAAGCTGACCATCACTGTGGACCCCAAGTATCACCCCAAAATCATCGGCCGCAAGGGCGCCATCATCACAAACATCCGCACGGAGCACGACGTCAACATCCAGTTCCCGGAGAAGAACGATGAAAACCAGGTTCGAACTCAGAAAACACTGATTTTTGCTCATCAGTGGCTGTAAGAAGCCCAGCGTCCTGCTTCCGCACAGCAGGTGGTGCTGTTCCACCAGCTGCTCCACCTTTGAACCACCTGGAAACACAAAAGCGGGTTTTCTCGTGTTTACTCGGCGTCCGCTCTCTCCACAGGATCAGATTACTATTACAGGGTATGAGCACAAAGCCATAGCTGCACGGGACGCCATCCAGGCCATTGTGGACGACCTGGAGGGGATGGTCTCTGAGGACATCACCCTGGACAGCAGGGTCCACGCCCGAATCATCGGGGCCCGCGGCAAGGGCATCCGCAAGATCATGGATGAGTTCAAGGTGAAAGACATTTTCCAGGGTTTTTTTTTTTTTTCACGTAGGGACTCTTACCCACAAAGGATATCTGTATACAAATACTTTGAGTTTTCTTTGCACATCACTTTTTGGGGGATGAAACGTTTCAACACCAGCTTGATTGCTGCTTGGTATAATTTTATGATTTTTATTTATTTATTTATTTTTTTTTTGTAGGTTGATCTCAGGTTTCCCCAAAGTGGCGCAGCAGACCCGAACACTGTGACGGTGACGGGCCGCCCTGAGCTCGTGGATGAAGCCATCGACCACCTCCTGAACCTGGAAGAGGAATACGTGAGCTCATCCCTCCTCCGCACAATCAATCAACGCCGACCGGTCGGTGATAACGACAAGTTCGCTCAGGCACCTGTCTTTTTGGTGGCGATTTCTCCAGATGGCGGATGTGGTGGAAAACGAAGCGAAGATGGCTTACATGAGGCCCCCGAGCAGCAGCGCTGCTGCCGGCGATGAACAGCGCGGCCCATCCAAAGGCTTTGTGGTGAGGGAGGCTCCCTGGACTAACACCAATGAGAAGGTGAGCGGTCTCGGGGAACGACACTCCGCTGGCACACTGGTGTCCAGCTTCACTTTTCTCTTGAGCACCCGTGCCTGTCTGCGGTGGCGTCTCCTGCCTCTGTGGATGTAAAAGCGTCCTCAGTGATGTTTGTGTCTGCTTTCAGGCTCCTGACATGAGCAGCTCTGAAGACTTCCCGAGCTTCGGAGCCCCTGTGGCCGCAAAGGCCTCACCCTGGGGACCAAAGCGCTTCTAAGCCGTGCTGCTTATTACGTCGGCCTGAACCCGAATCGGACACAATCTTCCCTCTACCCAAGTCATTTCCCCCCCTTGCCTCCCTCCCTCCCTCCCTCCCAGCCACTCCACCTCTGACTGGACTGACCGCTGACCCCTTTCTCTTCATTCCTCTTGATCAGCCCTCCCACATTCATCCGTCTCAAAGTGCTGTCGGATACTGTAATTGACTCGTGAGCTTTGTGTCCTGCATTATATAAGAATAAGGTTTCATAAGGAGGACAAAACTAGGCAGGTGCAGTGGTGAAGTCAGTCTGTGAAAGACTGTGTGTAGACGTTGCTTAAAGCTAACATTTCATTGTGGGTCGAACTGTCAAATCAAATTCAGCGGTGGCCAGACTTCGATGTGTTTCTTTGAGCTGCCCTTCTCTTAGTTGCCTTCGCAGGTCGGGCTGAAGGGGTTGAATTAGCGCCGGCGACGTACTGAGACACACCGGCGGTTGTTCGAGCATCCCTCCTCCCACCTGCTTTTATCCATGTAGCCAAGTGAAAACTGTCCGGTCATTGAACCCTTCCCTTTCAAGCACAGTGTAGTGGTTGTCCTCCGTCGGCGTCCTTCCGTTTGCTTCTGACTGTGCTTGTGAGAACATGGGTGAGTAGCGGCATGTACCTTGTAGCCTTATGAATGGGGCATAACTACAAAACGGGGCGTGGGGATCGGAGGGACGTGTTCAGCCACTTGCAGAGAGGCACCTGCTCTAACTGCCAGATGCTCGGAGATCGCGCCAAAACTTGAAGAGAAAAAAACGGGAGGAAGAAGAAAACAAGGAAATTGAAAAAAAAAAAAAAAAAAGAAACTCTTACAACACTAGGCCTAGAGCTCCAGTGCATCACAGCCTCACACTAACTGTTCAATGGACTGTTTTCCACATATTAAAAAAAAAAAATCACTCTGCAGTAGGACATTGTGCGATTGTGTGCAAAGACAGCAAACCATCTTGTGCCAACTTACATGTCTAGTGGTGTCTGGTGTTGCTCCTCTGTATTGGGTCAGTGTCCAGTCCTTTTGTCTTCCAGTTGCTATGCAGGTCACTCTGCTCAATAGCAATGGCCCTTTCTTGTTTTGTTTTTGTTTTTCAAAATCAGCCTTACAACTAGAAAGATACAAACAAGGTAGAGAGGATGCCTCATGGTGTCTGCAGGTCCCTCGTTAAACTCAGTGCTGAATTCTGCAGATTTTGTTGACGAGATGATTCAGCGTCGCACATCAGCCTACCTTTGTTTATATCCTCCTAGAAATGAAAGAAAGAATATGCAAATACCATTGAAGTGAACGGTTATGGATGACACTGGAAAAGAAACTGTCCAAAAAGTCAATAAAAATTGAAAACCCTCTGTCACGTCTCCTCATTCTTTTCTTAAAACTTTTTTTCCCCTTAAAAACGCTGAGAAGAACCAACCTTAGACCTCGAGCTAAGAAGACGACATCCAGCGTTGTCTGTGACCTGATTCTGAAGTTTGAACACAAGTAACACACTTGTTGAAAAACATACAAGAAAAATCTGAAGTTAAATTTGTTTTCTTACATATTTAAGGATAATCAGTTGAAGCGTTTTTAGGACATGTTGAGTTTTGCAAATGTTTTTTCTCAAATTCTATTGGATTCTGTTTGGACACAACTTCCTTAATTCCTTGTTTTTTAAATGAGTCATCTTATTTTATGTCATTTACAATTCAACACAGAAAATCTAACGAAAGTCATGGGGCTTGTTTTTAGTTTGTACCTATTCTATTACTTGTACCTATTGTGTCAAACTTGACTTTCTTTTCCACATACTGGTACTTTTTAACTTTGTGTCTGAAAACAAGTCTCATTCTTGTAACAGAATGGCACTGCAGACATTCTTGCAGACGCCAACACTAAATGTATAAGGAAAAACAAAAATTACATTCCCAGTACCTCCCGTGTAAGAGTATATTTTGTTGTTCTGGATGAAATTACTGTGAAATTTCACTCAAAAGTACTGAGAAGTTTATTGAACAGAGTTCAAGCATTTTAAGAGTGGTTTCAAGAAATCGTCTACTCTTTCTACTGTTGGCTAGGTTAAAGTAATGGTAAATCAATATCTTAGACAATAAGAATGGATATATAGAATAGATTCAATTGAATAAATCTCGTGAGAGATAGCACTTGTTTCAATGCTGTCTCAAAGTCAAACTTTAGCTGTGGCTCCATCTAGTGGACATTGTGAAGAACTACAGGTATCAGTAAGAGAATATATTAACATATCAATATGTCCGGTAATCCTCCTTCAGTATTATTGTATCCGGGACTGGGTTGGGTTTTAGTTTCTCTAGAAATACCTGTTGTCTACAGCCCAATGTCTCTTGAGAGAAAGCCTTTAAAAGGCTTCAATATAGGCTTTAAGCAAAGTGAAGCAGTGATGGTAGTGGACTCCTGCTCCATCACACAGAAATCCTCTGATTGTCTCTACATTCAGTTACAACAAATGAGTAATAACTGAAATAATCAAAGGCAATAGGGCATATGCCCGAGCTGGACTGACGTACTTCCGCTACATTCTCAGCCAGCGTAACTACTTCCGGTCACTCGTGCAGCAGCAGAGTAGCTAGGCGTTCATTCTTCACACGCTGACAACCAAGGGATTCCAACTTTACGTTACAAGCTACATTCACAATTACCAAGGTAAAACCCGAAACTGTGTTGTTTTAACCTGAGCTAGCATACGTCGGAGATAACACGGTTCAGTTAAAAAAAAAAAAAGCCGATTTGTAAGTACGCTGAGGCTCGCTGCTTGGCCGGCTGACTTCACTTCAGTCTCACAGCACAACACGGAGAGTTTAGATAGACAATCACAAATGTTTTGCTGATTTGTTAAAAATAGACAAGAAAACAAATAAACACTGCACAATCAATAGGACTTTGTTATTTGGGTTTCTGTTCTCCTGTCACGAGGACAGCCGGGACGCGAACCCACGACCTCTCGGCTGAGAGGCAGATGCTCTACCACTAGACTATCACTCCAGCTGGTAGAAAAGGACGCTCAAGATGAGGGTAGATCCGATTTTGGTTCTGTTCTACTGACAGTGCATAAAAACAGGTGAATTCAGATCAACAGATGAAAATAAGAAAAAAAACATCTTGTTCCCCTGCCGGGATTTCATGTATACCTTTGTTGTAGCTTATTACCAGTAATTCTAGCTCAATATTAGCTGTAGTATCTTACTGAGAAAATGTTACATGTTAGATATATTTTCTTAAAATGTGAATAATTTTCTAGAACAAAACTTGCTTGAACTTGAAATGTCATTGTTCCCCAGCCACTAGGTGGCACTGTTTATCTGCAATCCGCAATCAATAGTGTTTGATGGAGAAGCTGTGGTTCCACTGACGAGCCAAAATATATGAAGAGCCAAAATATATGAAGAGCTTCTAAGCAGATATTGTTAAAGATTGATATAAAACTAGGTTTGTCGTAAAAATAGCATTCACCTTTTGTAAATGTATTGTTGTCAGGTCAGACCTGCAATAAAAGAGCGTGACATGTACAAATGTAAAGTGAAAGTTGAAATGCAAGTTTGACAGTGTGAGCATTAATGAAGAAGTAGGCATGATGAGAGGCAATGCAAGAATAATATGGCTCCATATAGTGGCTCCAGCATGGAGTAAAAAAACCAAGGGATTCCAACTTTATGTTCCAAGCTACATTCACAATTACCAAGGTAAAACCCGAAACTGTGTTGTTTGTAACCTTAGCTAGCATACGTCGGAGATAACACGGTTCAGTTAAAAAAAAAAAAAAAAAAAAGCCAATTTGTAAGTCTCTCAGGAAATGAAAATGTGGAGAGACTGAAAAAAAACATTGAGAAAGCCAAAATTTGTTTTTATAATAACTACTAGATCTAAGAAACTGAATAAAAAATAATCTCCAGTCAGTAAAATGGCTCCTGAAAAAGTTATATTTTTTCTGTATTTTGTGCATTTTTTCGACGTTGTGAAAGAGTTGAAACGTATGTTGAAACGAAAATTTAAAATCAAAGTGTGAGATACGGGCCAGAGAGACCTCTCGTCTCATCACGGTCCCGGAGTAAGTTCTCCGACCTAGTCTCACACCCGGTACAACAGCCCACCTGCCCGATTCACCAATCCCCAGTGCCATCAGACAGGCTGTCCAGCAGCTACTACTGCATCTCGTCCGTCACGAGCACGAGCTGCCAGACTGGACTGCTGTACAAAATACGATTGTGACTGAGCGCTATTTAAGTAGCATGTAATGGAGACGAGTCTGACTCCCGGTGGGACCACATGGGAAGTTAGCCCAAACCCGACCAACAGGACCCCCGACAGGTTGTCACATCGATCTCACAAAGGCTCGCAGATCCACTCCGGTTCTGATCAGACCACGACCGATTATTTCCGACTTTTTCAAGTGCATGACGGGAAATATGCAAATCAACGTGACGTCAGAGAAAGCTGATTGGACGATTGAAAAACTCACTTCCTGCTCTTCACCCCGCACCGTCTATTGTTATTTTTCATCATTATTATTTCGATTGAAGGCACAGGCCATAGATTTACAAATAGAAAGGCCAGATGGCTCACTGGAGTTTCGTCGGCGGCGTCAGCGGTCGGCCATCTTACCCAGGGGGCTTCTCCGGAGCGCTCTGCAGTGGTGGATGGAAGGTGAGCAGCCTGCACTGACAATAATACACTGAACTTGCTGAATTCTTGACGGTTTTGGTTTATTAAAACCCCTATTAACGTGGCTATGATTCAGGAGGCCACGCAGACCTGTTGAAATTGCAGTTTTTCTTTTCGAAAATCGCTGCATAGTTGTGTGTTTGCTACAGCCATTTGCAGGACTGGGAGTTTATTATTATTATTATTATTATTATGGGAGTTTGTTATTATTATTATTATTATTATTATTATTATTATTATATAGGTTTCCGTGAGACCAATAATAATTTTGTGACAACAACATATTTTGTCTAAAAGACAATTTATGTGGATGCAGTTGGGTATTAGCTCGCAAAAAAATAAGAGGTTGTGAATGAGATGTGATCCACTTGGACTAACCTGGACTTAATTCTGTAGAGGTGTCAAAGGCAGGACCTGCTCCAGGACCTGCACCAGGACCTGCTCCAGGACCTGCACCAGGACCTGCACCAGGACCTGCTCCAGGACCTGCACCGTTGTCATGTAAACAGGCCCCCAAAATCTCGTAATAGTCTCTGCGTCCATAGAGAAAATATGTGAACAACAGCTCTTGGTATCTTACATTCACATCAAACACATGAGCACTGGAGAGAATTTATAGGAACTGCTGCCTTTTATGGGGAAGGTTTCCTCTGTGGCTTTAGAAGATGGCTAACATGAGGATGAAGATAGAACCTGTGCCCTCTCTCCTGTTAGGACACTCCATCAGTGACAGTGTGCTCCCTGAGGACCGTCCAAACCAGCCCAGCGACCGACGGCTGACTCACAGCGATGCGGCGGTCACAGAGACAACGGGCTCGTCTGCTTGGCGGACGGATTACTTTTGCTTTACTCCAGCTTTTTTTTTCTAAATCAGATTTTTGGACATTGGCTTCAGCTGCATAAGTGTTAAGCAGAATGCATGAGGGACCCTGTCAGGAAATAACAGATGACAGTACATCCACCCATAGAGGATGGAGATCCTGGTTCAGAGGCCACGGAAAAACAGCCCTCTGATCAAGACATGGGGTTTAAGACAGAGAGGAGCAGCACCTGTAGGACAGGTTTGAAAATCAGCACGCTGGATGTCTGTGGACCCCTCAACATCAACGCTGGTCCTGCGCCTCAGCCAGCCTCCAGCTCCACACGGTGGAGGCCTTGATGCAGACCTGATGCCGCTGATCTGGACCACAGTCACTAAGTGGCAATGATGGCGCCTGGACACCCGCACCGACATCCTTTTCTGGATCCAGGAGAGTGAGGGACTCCTTGGTTTCAGACTGAAGCAGCTTGTGAAGGTACCACGCTGCATATCCATAAAGTACAGTTTATAAGAGCTGATTCCAAATGCTCATCTGGAAGAAAACTGATTCCTGCATGCATGCCTCTTCTTCAGGGTGAACTTTGAATTTGACAGCAGCTCATCTTGATATTGACGTTTTCAGATGGACAGCAGTTTTTATAACTCTTACATGAAGTCCATTTCATTGGAAAAAACAGATTCCTCCTCCCTCCTGAGTGTAATCTCAGCCTTTGTAGAGGGGAGACTCTGTAATGAGGCTGGTGGGGGTGAATGCTGTTAGAAAGATGCTTTTTCCACTTCCACAACAGTTTGATCTCAGGTGGGCCAGACCAGTTACAGTTGCACCCACAATTATCAGCTTTGCATTGAAGCTTTTTTCTTTTTCTTTTTTGACAATTCCAAATGTTTTCCCCAAATATTTCTCACCTGGTGGGCCACGGACCACGTGGGTGTTTGCCAGTGAAAATAGAGTCCAGGGGGAAAAAAGCTGAACGTCTATTCACATAGCTGAACAGTAGATGGCGATAATTCCTTGTAAAACGGTTTGACAGCCACCCTCAGGATTTCTTATTGGTTATTTTGACCCCATCTGTGGAATTTAGTGCACTGCTTGACTTTTTCTGGACTTCACGGGAGCAGTGCATTCATGCCAAGAAAAATAAGGTATTTTAGGAGCTTCTATGCATTATTTGAATATGTATTATTTTCTCAGTTAGTGTTTGAATTTGCTTTTAAATACTGGATAGCTTAATGAGGGCCCCGTCCTGCCCACCCGCCCCTCATCAGCAGGTTTGGCTCAGTGAAAACACCTGACAACTTAAAAAAGTCAATGCCTCATTGTGGTTTGAATGTTTTGGCCTGCAGGTTGTGTGTTTGACAGCCCTGCTGTGGAGCAATGGTTCCATACGGAGTGACCAAACGATGGAAGCAGGTGTACAGTGTGTGTTGCTGCCCATTCTGACAGCAGCGGGTTTCAGCTCAGGCACCACAGGCCCTGTAAGGAAGAAGAGGGACGATGGAGCTGGGCAGGAGTGGGGGAGGCGCAGACACTGTGGGTCTCTGGCCGTGAACTTTGACCCCCATAAGCTCCCTGTGCTCCCTCACTGTGACCCTAGAATCCTAGATGGCTCAATGTGAAAAAAGCAATTTCCCAATGGGAATGAATCAAGTGTGACTGGGTAGTTTTTGTTTTTCAGTTTGTGGCCGTTTCAGATATCAGGCCTTTTAAGCAATAAGTAATTCCATCATGTGTTACCCTCATACACTTGGTTCTATTTTACAGAGTTTGACCTTTCCACTGTACCAGTACTGATTGCCACAGGTTACTCAGAATTCTGACTTTATTCTCAGATTAATAAATCTCCATGCAGGACTTCAGGGATTGATTGTCCGCGGGCGGATATGCAGACTGGGCCTCAGGTGCTCTTCCCATATGGACACAAACAGCGTTGGTGTAACATGCTGGTTGATGTTGTTTTGTTCTGCTCCTCCTGGCGGTCCTGGTGTTCGGGGTGGCCGTGATGCTGATCGAGAATCAGATCCAGAAACTGGACGAGTGGAGAGCGAAGCCCGGCCGTGGAGCAGTCATTCTGACAGGTGTCGCAGAAACACAGCGGGTGGTGTTTGGTTTGGAGAACTTCGGTCCTGCTTCACCACACCTGATCGCAGCGAGGAGTCTGATTCTGGGCCTCCCGGGAGCTTCTCAGTAGATCCAGGCAGACATCTCCCAGGGGGGTCCGCTTCTGCCATGTACCATGAGACAAACATCAATTCAACTTTTTACTGACATGATTAACAGCTAACTGGCAAGCAGCGATATAGGGGGAGGCGGTTCATGAATAATAACCTTCCTGCTAAATTTGTTATCACTTCAAAACGCGAGTCACAACTTTAAAGGATAAAGGATGCTGTCGTCAAAATGTTGAAGCTCTGAGTCTTCTTGTACTGAGTCGTGGTCTTTGAGGCCCAGACGCTGGGGAGGGGAAGGGCTCCCACTTGAAGCAGGGCTCCAGGACTCCAGGGTTCCAGGGTTCCAACCAGAGCCAAGCTGTTCCTGGTCTTGGTCTTGTTTAATCCCACCACAGAAAACACACTGCATCTGCATTGGAGTGGGGCAGGACCAGGACCATCCCTGTGATGTTGGCAAACTTCTGGGACAGGTTTAGCCCCATCATCTATGAAGACTGGACAAAGAACAGAGGGAATCAGCTCTTAAATGTGACTGTTTTCTTGTTTTCCTTTCACTGAATCAGCAAACAACAAAGCTGTTCTTGTTCTGTCGTCCTGAGGCTCTGCTGATCTTGATAAAACCTGTTCCCTCTTTCCTCCTGCCACTGGCCCTGTTTTATCAAACCTCATGTTGGTTTATTAAAGCTACAGGAGTGAACCAGTGACTGTCTCCTAACAGGTTAATATCACAAGCAAGTGTGTTGTAATTCCCCTTTTTTAACATGTGAAAACAAATCGTTAACAAGTGACCATAAAACTGTTCTTAAGTTCTACACATAGACATGAATTATTGAATGCATAGTAACTGCAGAGATATGTCTGTCTAGTTTTATTTGACCACATTTCAGCTTGCAAACGAACTCACAAGAACAACAGCTGTATCCAAAAACTGATAAACAATAGTGAATCCTGCTCTGGAGTCCCTGATTGATCAGCATCGATACAGACCAGATGGTAGCAAGGAGCAGGCCGGGAGGACGGAGTGAAGCAGCTTCACTGATGAAGCATGGAACCCTCCGAAGAGTGTCCACAAAGCGCTCAAAATGCCTTAAAATGTTCTCACAACAGACATAAACGAATTAGAAAATGTAATTATAACTTTAAGAGCATAAATACTGAAAACACACATACCTGACAGCGTTAGTTCATCTCTTCACGGCCTCTGAGACAAAACTAAACGATCGCGAGTTCACAGGCTGAACAGGTAGATCACAGATCACTTTTGAGCCGAAATCTAAAACAAAGTCCCTGAAAAGACATTTCAGCGGGAGAAATGGAGGATGTGGCGTGGGAGCGTGTGAATCCGGCCAATTCGTGACAGTTGGCAGCAATTAAAATATATATTTTTATATTTAATTACCACCGCAGAGTGTCGGAAAATTCGCCCACTTCTGCGCATGCGCGGGGAGTTGGCGCATGCGCAGAGGCGTCTGGTACGGATCGTGTTCCGGGTACGGATCGGGTACCGAAAGGGTCTCAGGCAGTGAGAAAGGCGTCTAAAAAGGCGATGGTTAGCGGGTCGCAGACCCGGTTCGACCCACTGGTTGCAGTGGTTGTTTCTCTGTCACGAGGACAGCCGGGACGCGAACCCGGACCTCTCGGCTGAGAGGCAGATGCTCTACCACTAGACTATCGCTCCAATTGTAAACAAAGGACGCTTAAGATGAGGGTACACCAGATTTTGGTTCTGTTCTATTGACAGTGCATAAAAACAGGTGAATTCAGACTTGAATCGCTGTAGTTTCTTGACTTGAGAACTTTTGCAATTTATCTCTCTCTTAAAATAAGAAAAAAGATCTTGTTCCCCTGCCGGGATTTCATGTATACCATTGTTGTAGCACATTACTAGTAATTCTAGCTCAATATTAGCTGTAGTATCTTATTGAGAAAATGTTAGATATATTTTCATAAAATAAGAAAAATCTTCTAGAGCAAAACTTGCTTGTCAAGATTATTTAAATTTTTAGACAATAAATAAGAACAATTTCCCTGAAATAAGATTTTTTTTTTTTTTTTTTAACTTTCTTAGAAATCCTGTTTTGCAGTGTGAGTGCGTGTCTTCAGGAGGGCCTGACTGTAAACCTGAGATGCTCTGGATGCAGATCCCTTTTTTCAGCGGACACGTTTCAGAGTGCTGGTGAGAGAGCGGGACTGACTGCTCATGGCTGCTTCCTGATTGCTTTGTGAAGGTTCACTGGACACTGAATGACACTCGTAACCACAATCTTAAACACCCTCTGATCTTATTGTTTCTGTCCATTTTCTGTGGTAAAATATGCTTAATTTCGTTTTAAGAAATTGACGATGATTGTTATATGTTATACAATGCATAGCATAGTTAATATAAAAAGAGACATTTACTGTGAAAGGTAATTTTGGCTTCCACTACACAATATGTTATTTTGATACTGCCTGCATGTACGTTGACATCAGATTGCAGCTGGAGATGATGGAAGCAACACAGTCTTCTGTGAAATCGTTGTAGTTACCATCCTCCTCAAACATGGGACAACACAGCAGACAAATACACAGAAACACAACAGTAACGTCCCTACAGTGGACAAAACCTTGATCACCAGACCTTGCCATCCTCACTCCCAGCCTCGTGGCTCATTCAGTCCCCAGTTTCTGGGGGCTCGTCCGGTTATGATTAAAGCTACACAAGCAGTTTTACAAGCCAGATTATATGCATTCATATTATAGTACATTTCCACTAGACTATATGTAAGCAGAATCGCGAGGAGATGGCCGACAAGATCCAGAAGATCTCCGGCCAGACGCAGCACTGAGGGCCGAGCTCAAGAGCCTGAGGGACGTCTGCGGCGAGGAGACGGAGAAAGCCCAGGTACCGGCGGCCTCCCGCAGCAGCAGCAGGCCACTTCCTGTTCCCGCGCTGACGCCTTCCTCCTGTCCCCTCCAGGCCATCTACAACACCCTGTCCGCTGCCATGGACAAGCTCCACCAGCGCATCGAGGATCACTCCAGAGACCTGAAGCTCGCCGCCGCCAAGTTGTCTGCAAACATCCGAGCCTGTTCACTGTTCTCATTGTTCTTACTTTCAGAGCCTGATCAGACGAGGGGGCTTCCACAGTCTGACAGCTCATCTGTTTAATGCTGTTTTGTGTTCTGTCTAATGATTAATAAAGACAAACCAAGTCAACCATGTGTTGGGAAAAATTCTTTATCACTTTTGTTCATATTTTTCTCATGAAAAGTTTGTCGACATACCGACTCTTCTGTTTTCCTGATCAGCCCAGCCTCTTTGGACTTCAATCTAGAAACACATTTCCACTCTGGTTTTACTGTAAAGCTGATGCTGCTGCATGACGATGGAGAGAAAAGAACTGAGGCTGGTTCTTCAGCCGATCCCCGAGCTGACGGGGTCAGAGGTCGTCCTCATTCGGCCCCCCGCTGCTCCTTGATCCGAGGCGGGCCGGAGCCTGCTGGACCTTTTGAACGTGGAGACCTGAGTCTTGTAGTCCTTGATCTGGGTCCTGGCCAGACGCAGCTGGTTGATTTCGCCGATCAGAGTCATGTTCTGCTGGACAGACGGCCGTCACATGTCAGGAGATGAAACTCCAGCGTTTAAAGGTGCAGTACATCACATTTTCAGTCAAAAAAAAAAAAAAAAAAGAAACAACGTAAAACTATGTAAATGCATAGCTTGTCTTTTTTTGTCTATTTACAGATGTGACGTAAATACATCAGCTTAACTCCTGGGACAACACACAGGTTCAAGTTTTGCTTTTACAAGCGCTCCAAACTTGTTCAGTAATTTAATTTCCACAACTACAAATGGTGCTTCCACAGGTGCTCAAACCTTAAAAGTGTTCAAGTAGAAAGGAACACTTATCCACCTCAGCTACAGTGTCCGCCGCGCTGAAACTCTCCCAAGAAGACGCTTGGACATGCTGAGGACACCCAGGTCGCTCGCTCACATACTGCACTGCTCACTGGGAAGGCTCTGGCTATCTTGCACAGACGGAAAAGCTCCTGGAAAACATATTGTGTCACATATTTTAAATTGATTTTGTATTAAGATTTTCTATGTTTAGGTCTGGGGTTTTCACACACACACACACACAGACACACAGACACACAGACACACACACACACACACACACTGGAGAACTTCGGTCCTGCTTCACCACACCTGATCGCAGCGAGGAGTCTGATTCTGGGCCTCCCGGGAGCTTCTCAGTAGATCCAGGCAGACATCTCCCAGGGGGGTCCGCTTCTGCCATGTACCATGAGACAAACATCAATTCAACTTTTTACTGACATGATTAACAGCTAACTGGCAAGCAGCGATATAGGGGGAGGCGGTTCATGAATAATAACCTTCCTGCTAAATTTGTTATCACTTCAAAACGCGAGTCACAACTTTAAAGGATAAAGGATGCTGTCGTCAAAATGTTGAAGCTCTGAGTCTTCTTGTACTGAGTCGTGGTCTTTGAGGCCCAGATGCTGGGGAGGGGAAGGGCTCCCACTTGAAGCAGGGCTCCAGGACTCCAGGGTTCCAGGGTTCCAGGGTTCCAACCAGAGCCAAGCTGTTCCTGGTCTTGGTCTTGTTTAATCCCACCACAGAAAACACACTGCATCTGCATTGGAGTGGGGCAGGACCAGGACCATCCCTGTGATGGGGGCAAACTTCTGGGACAGGTTTAGCCCCATCATCTATGAAGACTGGACAAAGAACAGAGGGAATCAGCTCTTAAATGTGACTGTTTTCTTGTTTTCCTTTCACTGAATCAGCAAACAACAAAGCTGTTCTTGTTCTGTCGTCCTGAGGCTCTGCTGATCTTGATAAAACCTGTTCCCTCTTTCCTCCTGCCACTGGCCCTGTCTTATCAAACCTCATGCTGGTTTATAAAAGCTATAGGAGTGAACCAGTGACTGTCTCCTAACAGGTTAATATCACAAGCAAGTGTGTTGTAATTCCCCTTTTTTAACATGTGAAAACAAATCGTTAACAAGTGACCATAAAACTGTTCTTAAGTTCTACACATAGACATGAATTATTGAATGCATAGTAACTGTAGAGATATGTCTGTCTAGTTTTATTTGACAACATTTCAGCTTGCAAACGAACTCACAAGAACAACAGCTGTATCCCAAAACTGATAAACAATAGTGAATCCTGCTCTGGAGTCCCTGATTGATCAGCATCGATACAGACCAGATGGTAGCAAGGAGCAGGCTGGGAGGACGGAGTGAAGCAGCTTCACTGATGAAGCATGGAACCCTCCGAAGAGTGTCCACAAAGCGCTCAAAATGCCTTAAAATGTTCTCACAACAGACATAAACGAATTAGAAAATGTAATTATAACTTTAAGAGCATAAATACTGAAAACACGGCGTTAGTTCATCTCTTCACGGCCTCTGAGACAAAACTAAACGATCGCGAGTTCACAGGCTGAACAGGTAGATCACAGATCACTTTTGAGCCGAAATCTAAAACAAAGTCCCTGAAAAGACATTTCAGCGGGAGAAATGGAGGATGTGGCGTGGGAGCGTGTGAATCCGGCCAATTCGTGACAGTTGGCAGCAATTAAAATATATATTTTTATATTTAATTACCACCGCAGTGTGTCGTAAAATACGCCCACTTCTGCGCATGTGCGGGGAGTTGACGCATGCGCAGAGGCGTCTGGTACGGATCGTGTTCCGGGTACGGATCGGGTACCGAAAGGGTCTCAGGCAGTGAGAAAGGCGTCTAAAAAGGTGATGGTTAGCGGGTCGCAGACCCGGATCGACCCACTAGTTGCAGTGGGAAGTTTCTCTGTCACGAGGACAGCCGGGACGCGAACCCGGACCTCTCGGCTGAGAGGCAGATGCTCTACCACTAGACTATCGCTCCAATTGTAAACAAAGGACGCTTAAGATGAGGGTACACCAGATTTTGGTTCTGTTCTATTGACAGTGCATAAAAACAGGTGAATTCAGACTTGAATCGCTGTAGTTTCTTGACTTGAGAACTTTTGCAATTTATCTCTCTCTTAAAATAAGAAAAAAGATCTTGTTCCCCTGCCGGGATTTCATGTATACCATTGTTGTAGCACATTACTAGTAATTCTAGCTCAATATTAGCTGTAGTATCTTATTGAGAAAATGTTAGATATATTTTCATAAAATAAGAAAAATCTTCTAGAGCAAAACTTGCTTGTCAAGATTATTTAAATTTTTAGACAATAAATAAGAACAATTTCCCTGAAATAAGATTTTTGTTTTTTTTTTTTTTAACTTTCTTAGAAATCCTGTTTTGCAGTGTGAGTGCGTGTCTTCAGGAGGGCCTGACTGTAAACCTGAGATGCTCTGGATGCAGATCCCTTTTTTCAGCGGACACGTTTCAGAGTGCTGGTGAGAGAGCGGGACTGACTGCTCATGGCTGCTTCCTGATTGCTTTGTGAATTTTCCACTTTGTGAATTTCATGTATACCTTTGTTGTAGCTTATTACCAGTAATTCTAGCTCAATATTAGCTGTAGTATCTTACTGAGAAAATGTTACATGTTAGATATATTTTCTTAAAATGTGAATAATTTTCTAGAACAAAACTTGCTTGAACTTGAAATGTCATTGTTCCCCAGCCACTAGGTGGCACTGTTTATCTGCAATCCGCAATCAATAGTGTTTGATGGAGAAGCTGTGGTTCCACTGACGAGCCAAAATATATGAAGAGCCAAAATATATGAAGAGCTTCTAAGCAGATATTGTTAAAGATTCTGGTTCTGGTGGGCCACGGACCACGTGGGTGTTTGCCAGTGAAAATAGAGTCCAGGGGGAAAAAAGCTGAACGTCTATTCACATAGCTGAACAGTAGATGGCGATAATTCCTTGTAAAACGGTTTGACACCCACCCTCAGGATTTCTGATTGGTTATTTTGACCCCATCTGTAGAATTTAGTGCACTGCTTGACTTTTTCTGGACTTCTCGGGAGCAGTGCATTCATGCCAAGAAAAATAAGGTATTTTAGGAGCTTCTATGTATTATTTGAATATGTATTATTTTCTCAGTTAGTGTTTGAATTTGCTTTTAAATACTGGATAGCTTAATGAGGGCCCCGTCCTGCCCACCCGCCCCTCATCAGCAGGTTTGGCTCAGTGAAAACACCTGACAACTTAAAAAAGTCAATGCCTCATTGTGGTTTGAATGTTTTGGCCTGCAGGTTGTGTGTTTGACAGCCCTGCTGTGGAGCAATGGTTCCATACGGAGGGACCAAACGATGGAAGCAGGTGTACAGTGTGTGTTGCTGCCCATTCTGACAGCAGCGGGTTTCAGCTCAGGCACCACAGGCCCTGTAAGGAAGAAGAGGGACGATGGAGCTGGGCAGGAGTGGAGGAGGCGCAGACACTGTGGGTCTCTGGCCGTGAACTTTGACCTCCATAAGCTCCCTGTGCTCCCTCACTGTGACCCTAGAATCCTAGATGGCTCAATGTGAAAAAAGCAATTTCCCAATGGGAATGAATCAAGTGTGACTGGGTAGTTTTTGTTTTTCAGTTTGTGGCCGTTTCAGATATCAGGCCTTTTAAGCAATAAGTAATTCCATCATGTGTTACCCTCATACACTTGGTTCTATTTCACAGAGTTTGACCTTTCCACTGTACCAGTACTGATTGCCACAGGTTACTCAGAATTCTGACTTTATTCTCATATTAATAAATCTCCATGCAGGACTTCAGGGATTGATTGTCCGCGGGCGGATATGCAGACTGGGCCTCAGGTGCTCTTCCCATATGGACACAAACAGCATTGGTGTAACATGCTGGTTGATGTTGTTTTGTTCTGCTCCTCCTGGCGGTCCTGGTGTTCGGGGTGGCCGTGATGCTGATCGAGAATCAGATCCAGAAACTGGACGAGTGGAGAGCGAAGCCCGGCCGTGGAGCAGTCATTCTGACAGGTGTCGCAGAAACACAGCGGGTGGTGTTTGGTTTGGAGAACTTCAGTCCTGCTTCACCACACCTGATCGCAGCGAGGAGTCTGATTCTGGGCCTCCCGGGAGCTTCTCAGTAGATCCAGGCAGACATCTCCCAGGGGGGTCCGCTTCTGCCATGTACCATGAGACAAACATCAATTCAACTTTTTACTGACATGATTAACAGCTAACTGGCAAGCAGCGATATAGGGGGAGGCGGTTCATGAATAATAACCTTCCTGCTAAATTTGTTATCACTTCAAAACGCTAGTCACAACTTTAAAGGATAAAGGATGCTGTCGTCAAAATGTTGAAGCTCTGAGTCTTCTTGTACTGAGTCGTGGTCTTTGAGGCCCAGATGCTGGGGAGGGGAAGGGCTCCCACTTGAAGCAGGGCTCCAGGACTCCAGGGTTCCAGGGTTCCAACCAGAGCCAAGCTGTTCCTGGTCTTGGTCTTGTTTAATCCCACCACAGAAAACACACTGCATCCGCATTGGAGTGGGGCAGGACCAGGACCATCCCTGTGATGTTGGCAAACTTCTGGGACAGGTTTAGCCCCATCATCTATGAAGACTGGACAAAGAACAGAGGGAATCAGCTCTTAAATGTGACTGTTTTCTTGTTTTCCTTTCACTGAATCAGCAAACAACAAAGCTGTTCTTGTTCTGTCGTCCTGAGGCTCTGCTGATCTTGATAAAACCTGTTCCCTCTTTCCTCCTGCCACTGGCCCTGTTTTATCAAACCTCATGTTGGTTTATTAAAGCTACAGGAGTGAACCAGTGACTGTCTCCTAACAGGTTAATATCACAAGCAAGTGTGTTGTAATTCCCCTTTTTTAACATGTGAAAACAAATCGTTAACAAGTGACCATAAAACTGTTCTTAAGTTCTACACATAGACATGAATTACTGAATGCATAGTAACTGTAGAGATATGTCTGTCTAGTTTTATTTGACCACATTTCAGCTTGCAAACGAACTCACAAGAACAACAGCTGTATCCCAAAACTGATAAACAATAGTGAATCCTGCTCTGGAGTCCCTGATTGATCAGCATCGATACAGACCAGATGGTAGCAAGGAGCAGGCTGGGAGGACGGAGTGAAGCAGCTTCACTGATGAAGCATGGAACCCTCCGAAGAGTGTCCACAAAGCGCTCAAAATGCCTTAAAATGTTCTCACAACAGACATAAACGAATTAGAAAATGTAATTATAACTTTAAGAGCATAAATACTGAAAACACACATACCTGACAGCGTTAGTTCATCTCTTCACGGCCTCTGAGACAAAACTAAACGATCGCGAGTTCACAGGCTGAACAGGTAGATCACAGATCACTTTTGAGCCGAAATCTAAAACAAAGTCCCTGAAAAGACATTTCAGCGGGAGAAATGGAGGATGTGGCGTGGGAGCGTGTGAATCCGGCCAATTCGTGACAGTTGGCAGCAATTAAAATATATATTTTTATATTTAATTACCACCGCAGTGTGTCGTAAAATACGCCCACTTCTGCGCATGTGCGGGGAGTTGACGCATGCGCAGAGGCGTCTGGTACGGATCGTGTTCCGGGTACGGATCGGGTACCGAAAGGGTCTCAGGCAGTGAGAAAGGCGTCTAAAAAGGTGATGGTTAGCGGGTCGCAGACCCGGATCGACCCACTAGTTGCAGTGGGAAGTTTCTCTGTCACGAGGACAGCCGGGACGCGAACCCGGACCTCTCGGCTGAGAGGCAGATGCTCTACCACTAGACTATCGCTCCAATTGTAAACAAAGGACGCTTAAGATGAGGGTACACCAGATTTTGGTTCTGTTCTATTGACAGTGCATAAAAACAGGTGAATTCAGACTTGAATCGCTGTAGTTTCTTGACTTGAGAACTTTTGCAATTTATCTCTCTCTTAAAATAAGAAAAAAGATCTTGTTCCCCTGCCGGGATTTCATGTATACCATTGTTGTAGCACATTACTAGTAATTCTAGCTCAATATTAGCTGTAGTATCTTATTGAGAAAATGTTAGATATATTTTCATAAAATAAGAAAAATCTTCTAGAGCAAAACTTGCTTGTCAAGATTATTTAAATTTTTAGACAATAAATAAGAACAATTTCCCTGAAATAAGATTTTTGTTTTTTTTTTTTTTAACTTTCTTAGAAATCCTGTTTTGCAGTGTGAGTGCGTGTCTTCAGGAGGGCCTGACTGTAAACCTGAGATGCTCTGGATGCAGATCCCTTTTTTCAGCGGACACGTTTCAGAGTGCTGGTGAGAGAGCGGGACTGACTGCTCATGGCTGCTTCCTGATTGCTTTGTGAATTTTCCACTTTGTGAATTTCATGTATACCTTTGTTGTAGCTTATTACCAGTAATTCTAGCTCAATATTAGCTGTAGTATCTTACTGAGAAAATGTTACATGTTAGATATATTTTCTTAAAATGTGAATAATTTTCTAGAACAAAACTTGCTTGAACTTGAAATGTCATTGTTCCCCAGCCACTAGGTGGCACTGTTTATCTGCAATCCGCAATCAATAGTGTTTGATGGAGAAGCTGTGGTTCCACTGACGAGCCAAAATATATGAAGAGCCAAAATATATGAAGAGCTTCTAAGCAGATATTGTTAAAGATTCTGGTTCTGGTGGGCCACGGACCACGTGGGTGTTTGCCAGTGAAAATAGAGTCCAGGGGGAAAAAAGCTGAACGTCTATTCACATAGCTGAACAGTAGATGGCGATAATTCCTTGTAAAACGGTTTGACACCCACCCTCAGGATTTCTGATTGGTTATTTTGACCCCATCTGTAGAATTTAGTGCACTGCTTGACTTTTTCTGGACTTCTCGGGAGCAGTGCATTCATGCCAAGAAAAATAAGGTATTTTAGGAGCTTCTATGTATTATTTGAATATGTATTATTTTCTCAGTTAGTGTTTGAATTTGCTTTTAAATACTGGATAGCTTAATGAGGGCCCCGTCCTGCCCACCCGCCCCTCATCAGCAGGTTTGGCTCAGTGAAAACACCTGACAACTTAAAAAAGTCAATGCCTCATTGTGGTTTGAATGTTTTGGCCTGCAGGTTGTGTGTTTGACAGCCCTGCTGTGGAGCAATGGTTCCATACGGAGGGACCAAACGATGGAAGCAGGTGTACAGTGTGTGTTGCTGCCCATTCTGACAGCAGCGGGTTTCAGCTCAGGCACCACAGGCCCTATAAGGAAGAAGAGGGACGATGGAGCTGGGCAGGAGTGGAGGAGGCGCAGACACTGTGGGTCTCTGGCCGTGAACTTTGACCTCCATAAGCTCCCTGTGCTCCCTCACTGTGACCCTAGAATCCTAGATGGCTCAATGTGAAAAAAGCAATTTCCCAATGGGAATGAATCAAGTGTGACTGGGTAGTTTTTGTTTTTCAGTTTGTGGCCGTTTCAGATATCAGGCCTTTTAAGCAATAAGTAATTCCATCATGTGTTACCCTCATACACTTGGTTCTATTTCACAGAGTTTGACCTTTCCACTGTACCAGTACTGATTGCCACAGGTTACTCAGAATTCTGACTTTATTCTCATATTAATAAATCTCCATGCAGGACTTCAGGGATTGATTGTCCGCGGGCGGATATGCAGACTGGGCCTCAGGTGCTCTTCCCATATGGACACAAACAGCATTGGTGTAACATGCTGGTTGATGTTGTTTTGTTCTGCTCCTCCTGGCGGTCCTGGTGTTCGGGGTGGCCGTGATGCTGATCGAGAATCAGATCCAGAAACTGGACGAGTGGAGAGCGAAGCCCGGCCGTGGAGCAGTCATTCTGACAGGTGTCGCAGAAACACAGCGGGTGGTGTTTGGTTTGGAGAACTTCAGTCCTGCTTCACCACACCTGATCGCAGCGAGGAGTCTGATTCTGGGCCTCCCGGGAGCTTCTCAGTAGATCCAGGCAGACATCTCCCAGGGGGGTCCGCTTCTGCCATGTACCATGAGACAAACATCAATTCAACTTTTTACTGACATGATTAACAGCTAACTGGCAAGCAGCGATATAGGGGGAGGCGGTTCATGAATAATAACCTTCCTGCTAAATTTGTTATCACTTCAAAACGCTAGTCACAACTTTAAAGGATAAAGGATGCTGTCGTCAAAATGTTGAAGCTCTGAGTCTTCTTGTACTGAGTCGTGGTCTTTGAGGCCCAGATGCTGGGGAGGGGAAGGGCTCCCACTTGAAGCAGGGCTCCAGGACTCCAGGGTTCCAGGGTTCCAACCAGAGCCAAGCTGTTCCTGGTCTTGGTCTTGTTTAATCCCACCACAGAAAACACACTGCATCTGCATTGGAGTGGGGCAGGACCAGGACCATCCCTGTGATGTTGGCAAACTTCTGGGACAGGTTTAGCCCCATCATCTATGAAGACTGGACAAAGAACAGAGGGAATCAGCTCTTAAATGTGACTGTTTTCTTGTTTTCCTTTCACTGAATCAGCAAACAACAAAGCTGTTCTTGTTCTGTCGTCCTGAGGCTCTGCTGATCTTGATAAAACCTGTTCCCTCTTTCCTCCTGCCACTGGCCCTGTTTTATCAAACCTCATGTTGGTTTATTAAAGCTACAGGAGTGAACCAGTGACTGTCTCCTAACAGGTTAATATCACAAGCAAGTGTGTTGTAATTCCCCTTTTTTAACATGTGAAAACAAATCGTTAACAAGTGACCATAAAACTGTTCTTAAGTTCTACACATAGACATGAATTACTGAATGCATAGTAACTGCAGAGATATGTCTGTCTAGTTTTATTTGACCACATTTCAGCTTGCAAACGAACTCACAAGAACAACAGCTGTATCCCAAAACTGATAAACAATAGTGAATCCTGCTCTGGAGTCCCTGATTGATCAGCATCGATACAGACCAGATGGTAGCAAGGAGCAGGCTGGGAGGACGGAGTGAAGCAGCTTCACTGATGAAGCATGGAACCCTCCGAAGAGTGTCCACAAAGCGCTCAAAATGCCTTAAAATGTTCTCACAACAGACATAAACGAATTAGAAAATGTAATTATAACTTTAAGAGCATAAATACTGAAAACACACATACCTGACAGCGTTAGTTCATCTCTTCACGGCCTCTGAGACAAAACTAAACGATCGCGAGTTCACAGGCTGAACAGGTAGATCACAGATCACTTTTGAGCCGAAATCTAAAACAAAGTCCCTGAAAAGACATTTCAGCGGGAGAAATGGAGGATGTGGCGTGGGAGCGTGTGAATCCGGCCAATTCGTGACAGTTGGCAGCAATTAAAATATATATTTTTATATTTAATTACCACCGCAGAGTGTCGGAAAATTCGCCCACTTCTGCGCATGCGCGGGGAGTTGGCGCATGCGCAGAGGCGTCTGGTACGGATCGTGTTCCGGGTACGGATCGGGTACCGAAAGGGTCTCAGGCAGTGAGAAAGGCGTCTAAAAAGGCGATGGTTAGCGGGTCGCAGACCCGGATCGACCCACTAGTTGCAGTGGGAAGTTTCTCTGTCACGAGGACAGCCGGGACGCGAACCCGGACCTCTCGGCTGAGAGGCAGATGCTCTACCACTAGACTATCGCTCCAATTGTAAACAAAGGACGCTTAAGATGAGGGTACACCAGATTTTGGTTCTGTTCTATTGACAGTGCATAAAAACAGGTGAATTCAGACTTGAATCGCTGTAGTTTCTTGACTTGAGAACTTTTGCAATTTATCTCTCTCTTAAAATAAGAAAAAAGATCTTGTTCCCCTGCCGGGATTTCATGTATACCATTGTTGTAGCACATTACTAGTAATTCTAGCTCAATATTAGCTGTAGTATCTTATTGAGAAAATGTTAGATATATTTTCATAAAATAAGAAAAATCTTCTAGAGCAAAACTTGCTTGTCAAGATTATTTAAATTTTTAGACAATAAATAAGAACAATTTCCCTGAAATAAGATTTTTGTTTTTTTTTTTTTTTAACTTTCTTAGAAATCCTGTTTTGCAGTGTGAGTGCGTGTCTTCAGGAGGGCCTGACTGTAAACCTGAGATGCTCTGGATGCAGATCCCTTTTTTTCAGCGGACACGTTTCAGAGTGCTGGTGAGAGAGCGGGACTGACTGCTCATGGCTGCTTCCTGATTGCTTTGTGAAGGTTCACTGGACACTGAATGACACTCGTAACCACAATCTTAAACACCCTCTGATCTTATTGTTTCTGTCCATTTTCTGTGGTAAAATATGCTTAATTTCGTTTTAAGAAATTGACGATGATTGTTATATGTTATACAATGCATAGCATAGTTAATATAAAAAGAGACATTTACTGTGAAAGGTAATTTTGGCTTCCACTACACAATATGTTATTTTGATACTGCCTGCATGTACGTTGACATCAGATTGCAGCTGGAGATGATGGAAGCAACACAGTCTTCTGTGAAATCGTTGTAGTTACCATCCTCCTCAACATGGGACAACACAGCAGACAAATACACAGAAACACAACAGTAACGTCCCTACAGTGGACAAAACCTTGATCACCAGACCTTGCCATCCTCACTCCCAGCCTCGTGGCTCATTCAGTCCCCAGTTTCTGGGGGCTCGTCCGGTTATGATTAAAGCTACACAAGCAGTTTTACAAGCCAGATTATATGCATTCATATTATAGTACATTTCCACTAGACTATATGTAAGCAGAATCGCGAGGAGATGGCCGACAAGATCCAGAAGATCTCCGGCCAGACGCAGCACTGAGGGCCGAGCTCAAGAGCCTGAGGGACGTCTGCGGCGAGGAGACGGAGAAAGCCCAGGTACCGGCGGCCTCCCGCAGCAGCAGCAGGCCACTTCCTGTTCCCGCGCTGACGCCTTCCTCCTGTCCCCTCCAGGCCATCTACAACACCCTGTCCGCTGCCATGGACAAGCTCCACCAGCGCATCGAGGATCACTCCAGAGACCTGAAGCTCGCCGCCGCCAAGTTGTCTGCAAACATCCGAGCCTGTTCACTGTTCTCATTGTTCTTACTTTCAGAGCCTGATCAGACGAGGGGGCTTCCACAGTCTGACAGCTCATCTGTTTAATGCTGTTTTGTGTTCTGTCTAATGATTAATAAAGACAAACCAAGTCAACCATGTGTTGGGAAAAATTCTTTATCACTTTTGTTCATATTTTTCTCATGAAAAGTTTGTCGACATACCGACTCTTCTGTTTTCCTGATCAGCCCAGCCTCTTTGGACTTCAATCTAGAAACACATTTCCACTCTGGTTTTACTGTAAAGCTGATGCTGCTGCATGACGATGGAGAGAAAAGAACTGAGGCTGGTTCTTCAGCCGATCCCCGAGCTGACGGGGTCAGAGGTCGTCCTCATTCGGCCCCCCGCTGCTCCTTGATCCGAGGCGGGCCGGAGCCTGCTGGACCTTTTGAACGTGGAGACCTGAGTCTTGTAGTCCTTGATCTGGGTCCTGGCCAGACGCAGCTGGTTGATTTCGCCGATCAGAGTCATGTTCTGCTGGACAGACGGCCGTCACATGTCAGGAGATGAAACTCCAGCGTTTAAAGGTGCAGTACATCACATTTTCAGTCAAAAAAAAAAAAAGAAAGAAACAACGTAAAACTATGTAAATGCATAGCTTGTCTTTTTTTGTCTATTTACAGATGTGATGTAAATACATCAGCTTAACTCCTGGGACAACACACAGGTTCAAGTTTTGCTTTTACAAGCGCTCCAAACTTGTTCAGTAATTTAATTTCCACAACTACAAATGGTGCTTCCACAGGTGCTCAAACCTTAAAAGTGTTCAAGTAGAAAGGAACACTTATCCACCTCAGCTACAGTGTCCGCCGCGCTGAAACTCTCCCAAGAAGACGCTTGGACATGCTGAGGACACCCAGGTCGCTCGCTCACATACTGCACTGCTCACTGGGAAGGCTCTGGCTATCTTGCACAGACGGAAAAGCTCCTGGAAAACATATTGTGTCACATATTTTAAATTGATTTTGTATTAAGATTTTCTATGTTTAGGTCTGGGGTTTTCACACACACACACACACACAGACACACAGACACACACACACACACACACTGGAGAACTTCGGTCCTGCTTCACCACACCTGATCGCAGCGAGGAGTCTGATTCTGGGCCTCCCGGGAGCTTCTCAGTAGATCCAGGCAGACATCTCCCAGGGGGGTCCGCTTCTGCCATGTACCATGAGACAAACATCAATTCAACTTTTTACTGACATGATTAACAGCTAACTGGCAAGCAGCGATATAGGGGGAGGCGGTTCATGAATAATAACCTTCCTGCTAAATTTGTTATCACTTCAAAACGCGAGTCACAACTTTAAAGGATAAAGGATGCTGTCGTCAAAATGTTGAAGCTCTGAGTCTTCTTGTACTGAGTCGTGGTCTTTGAGGCCCAGATGCTGGGGAGGGGAAGGGCTCCCACTTGAAGCAGGGCTCCAGGACTCCAGGGTTCCAGGGTTCCAGGGTTCCAACCAGAGCCAAGCTGTTCCTGGTCTTGGTCTTGTTTAATCCCACCACAGAAAACACACTGCATCTGCATTGGAGTGGGGCAGGACCAGGACCATCCCTGTGATGGGGGCAAACTTCTGGGACAGGTTTAGCCCCATCATCTATGAAGACTGGACAAAGAACAGAGGGAATCAGCTCTTAAATGTGACTGTTTTCTTGTTTTCCTTTCACTGAATCAGCAAACAACAAAGCTGTTCTTGTTCTGTCGTCCTGAGGCTCTGCTGATCTTGATAAAACCTGTTCCCTCTTTCCTCCTGCCACTGGCCCTGTCTTATCAAACCTCATGCTGGTTTATAAAAGCTATAGGAGTGAACCAGTGACTGTCTCCTAACAGGTTAATATCACAAGCAAGTGTGTTGTAATTCCCCTTTTTTAACATGTGAAAACAAATCGTTAACAAGTGACCATAAAACTGTTCTTAAGTTCTACACATAGACATGAATTATTGAATGCATAGTAACTGCAGAGATATGTCTGTCTAGTTTTATTTGACCACATTTCAGCTTGCAAACGAACTCATAAGAACAACAGCTGTATCCCAAAACTGATAAACAATAGTGAATCCTGCTCTGGAGTCCCTGATTGATCAGCATCGATACAGACCAGATGGTAGCAAGGAGCAGGCTGGGAGGACGGAGTGAAGCAGCTTCACTGATGAAGCATGGAACCCTCCGAAGAGTGTCCACAAAGCGCTCAAAATGCCTTAAAATGTTCTCACAACAGACATAAACGAATTAGAAAATGTAATTATAACTTTAAGAGCATAAATACTGAAAACACACATACCTGACAGCGTTAGTTCATCTCTTCACGGCCTCTGAGACAAAACTAAACGATCGCGAGTTCACAGGCTGAACAGGTAGATCACAGATCACTTTTGAGCCGAAATCTAAAACAAAGTCCCTGAAAAGACATTTCAGCGGGAGAAATGGAGGATGTGGCGTGGGAGCGTGTGAATCCGGCCAATTCGTGACAGTTGGCAGCAATTAAAATATATATTTTTATATTTAATTACCACCGCAGAGTGTCGGAAAATTCGCCCACTTCTGCGCATGCGCGGGGAGTTGGCGCATGCGCAGAGGCGTCTGGTACGGATCGTGTTCCGGGTACGGATCGGGTACCGAAAGGGTCTCAGGCAGTGAGAAAGGCGTCTAAAAAGGCGATGGTTAGCGGGTCGCAGACCCGGATCGACCCACTGGTTGCAGTGGTTGTTTCTCTGTCACGAGGACAGCCGGGACGCGAACCCGGACCTCTCGGCTGAGAGGCAGATGCTCTACCACTAGACTATCGCTCCAATTGTAAACAAAGGACGCTTAAGATGAGGGTACACCAGATTTTGGTTCTGTTCTATTGACAGTGCATAAAAACAGGTGAATTCAGACTTGAATCGCTGTAGTTTCTTGACTTGAGAACTTTTGCAATTTATCTCTCTCTTAAAATAAGAAAAAAGATCTTGTTCCCCTGCCGGGATTTCATGTATACCATTGTTGTAGCACATTACTAGTAATTCTAGCTCAATATTAGCTGTAGTATCTTATTGAGAAAATGTTAGATATATTTTCATAAAATAAGAAAAATCTTATAGAGCAAAACTTGCTTGTCAAGATTATTTAAATTTTTAGACAATAAATAAGAACAATTTCCCTGAAATAAGATTTTTGTTTTTTTTTTTTTTTAACTTTCTTAGAAATCCTGTTTTGCAGTGTGAGTGCGTGTCTTCAGGAGGGCCTGACTGTAAACCTGAGATGCTCTGGATGCAGATCCCTTTTTTCTGCGGACACGTTTCAGAGTGCTGGTGAGAGAGCGGGACTGACTGCTCATGGCTGCTTCCTGATTGCTTTGTGAAGGTTCACTGGACACTGAATGACACTCGTAACCACAATCTTAAACACCCTCTGATCTTATTGTTTCTGTCCATTTTCTGTGGTAAAATATGCTTAATTTCGTTTTAAGAAATTGACGATGATTGTTATATGTTATACAATGCATAGCATAGTTAATATAAAAAGAGACATTTACTGTGAAAGGTAATTTTGGCTTCCACTACACAATATGTTATTTTGATACTGCCTGCATGTACGTTGACATCAGATTGCAGCTGGAGATGATGGAAGCAACACAGTCTTCTGTGAAATCGTTGTAGTTACCATCCTCCTCAAACATGGGACAACACAGCAGACAAATACACAGAAACACAACAGTAACGTCCCTACAGTGGACAAAACCTTGATCACCAGACCTTGCCATCCTCACTCCCAGCCTCGTGGCTCATTCAGTCCCCAGTTTCTGGGGGCTCGTCCGGTTATGATTAAAGCTACACAAGCAGTTTTACAAGCCAGATTATATGCATTCATATTATAGTACATTTCCACTAGACTATATGTAAGCAGAATCGCGAGGAGATGGCCGACAAGATCCAGAAGATCTCCGGCCAGACGCAGCACTGAGGGCCGAGCTCAAGAGCCTGAGGGACGTCTGCGGCGAGGAGACGGAGAAAGCCCAGGTACCGGCGGCCTCCCGCAGCAGCAGCAGGCCACTTCCTGTTCCCGCGCTGACGCCTTCCTCCTGTCCCCTCCAGGCCATCTACAACACCCTGTCCGCTGCCATGGACAAGCTCCACCAGCGCATCGAGGATCACTCCAGAGACCTGAAGCTCGCCGCCGCCAAGTTGTCTGCAAACATCCGAGCCTGTTCACTGTTCTCATTGTTCTTACTTTCAGAGCCTGATCAGACGAGGGGGCTTCCACAGTCTGACAGCTCATCTGTTTAATGCTGTTTTGTGTTCTGTCTAATGATTAATAAAGACAAACCAAGTCAACCATGTGTTGGGAAAAATTCTTTATCACTTTTGTTCATATTTTTCTCATGAAAAGTTTGTCGACATACCGACTCTTCTGTTTTCCTGATCAGCCCAGCCTCTTTGGACTTCAATCTAGAAACACATTTCCACTCTGGTTTTACTGTAAAGCTGATGCTGCTGCATGACGATGGAGAGAAAAGAACTGAGGCTGGTTCTTCAGCCGATCCCCGAGCTGACGGGGTCAGAGGTCGTCCTCATTCGGCCCCCCGCTGCTCCTTGATCCGAGGCGGGCCGGAGCCTGCTGGACCTTTTGAACGTGGAGACCTGAGTCTTGTAGTCCTTGATCTGGGTCCTGGCCAGACGCAGCTGGTTGATTTCGCCGATCAGAGTCATGTTCTGCTGGACAGACGGCCGTCACATGTCAGGAGATGAAACTCCAGCGTTTAAAGGTGCAGTACATCACATTTTCAGTCAAAAAAAAAAAAAGAAAGAAACAACGTAAAACTATGTAAATGCATAGCTTGTCTTTTTTTGTCTATTTACAGATGTGATGTAAATACATCAGCTTAACTCCTGGGACAACACACAGGTTCAAGTTTTGCTTTTACAAGCGCTCCAAACTTGTTCAGTAATTTAATTTCCACAACTACAAATGGTGCTTCCACAGGTGCTCAAACCTTAAAAGTGTTCAAGTAGAAAGGAACACTTATCCACCTCAGCTACAGTGTCCGCCGCGCTGAAACTCTCCCAAGAAGACGCTTGGACATGCTGAGGACACCCAGGTCGCTCGCTCACATACTGCACTGCTCACTGGGAAGGCTCTGGCTATCTTGCACAGACGGAAAAGCTCCTGGAAAACATATTGTGTCACATATTTTAAATTGATTTTGTATTAAGATTTTCTATGTTTAGGTCTGGGGTTTTCACACACACACACACACACAGACACACAGACACACACACACACACACACTGGAGAACTTCGGTCCTGCTTCACCACACCTGATCGCAGCGAGGAGTCTGATTCTGGGCCTCCCGGGAGCTTCTCAGTAGATCCAGGCAGACATCTCCCAGGGGGGTCCGCTTCTGCCATGTACCATGAGACAAACATCAATTCAACTTTTTACTGACATGATTAACAGCTAACTGGCAAGCAGCGATATAGGGGGAGGCGGTTCATGAATAATAACCTTCCTGCTAAATTTGTTATCACTTCAAAACGCGAGTCACAACTTTAAAGGATAAAGGATGCTGTCGTCAAAATGTTGAAGCTCTGAGTCTTCTTGTACTGAGTCGTGGTCTTTGAGGCCCAGATGCTGGGGAGGGGAAGGGCTCCCACTTGAAGCAGGGCTCCAGGACTCCAGGGTTCCAGGGTTCCAGGGTTCCAACCAGAGCCAAGCTGTTCCTGGTCTTGGTCTTGTTTAATCCCACCACAGAAAACACACTGCATCTGCATTGGAGTGGGGCAGGACCAGGACCATCCCTGTGATGGGGGCAAACTTCTGGGACAGGTTTAGCCCCATCATCTATGAAGACTGGACAAAGAACAGAGGGAATCAGCTCTTAAATGTGACTGTTTTCTTGTTTTCCTTTCACTGAATCAGCAAACAACAAAGCTGTTCTTGTTCTGTCGTCCTGAGGCTCTGCTGATCTTGATAAAACCTGTTCCCTCTTTCCTCCTGCCACTGGCCCTGTCTTATCAAACCTCATGCTGGTTTATAAAAGCTATAGGAGTGAACCAGTGACTGTCTCCTAACAGGTTAATATCACAAGCAAGTGTGTTGTAATTCCCCTTTTTTAACATGTGAAAACAAATCGTTAACAAGTGACCATAAAACTGTTCTTAAGTTCTACACATAGACATGAATTATTGAATGCATAGTAACTGCAGAGATATGTCTGTCTAGTTTTATTTGACCACATTTCAGCTTGCAAACGAACTCATAAGAACAACAGCTGTATCCCAAAACTGATAAACAATAGTGAATCCTGCTCTGGAGTCCCTGATTGATCAGCATCGATACAGACCAGATGGTAGCAAGGAGCAGGCTGGGAGGACGGAGTGAAGCAGCTTCACTGATGAAGCATGGAACCCTCCGAAGAGTGTCCACAAAGCGCTCAAAATGCCTTAAAATGTTCTCACAACAGACATAAACGAATTAGAAAATGTAATTATAACTTTAAGAGCATAAATACTGAAAACACACATACCTGACAGCGTTAGTTCATCTCTTCACGGCCTCTGAGACAAAACTAAACGATCGCGAGTTCACAGGCTGAACAGGTAGATCACAGATCACTTTTGAGCCGAAATCTAAAACAAAGTCCCTGAAAAGACATTTCAGCGGGAGAAATGGAGGATGTGGCGTGGGAGCGTGTGAATCCGGCCAATTCGTGACAGTTGGCAGCAATTAAAATATATATTTTTATATTTAATTACCACCGCAGAGTGTCGGAAAATTCGCCCACTTCTGCGCATGCGCGGGGAGTTGGCGCATGCGCAGAGGCGTCTGGTACGGATCGTGTTCCGGGTACGGATCGGGTACCGAAAGGGTCTCAGGCAGTGAGAAAGGCGTCTAAAAAGGCGATGGTTAGCGGGTCGCAGACCCGGATCGACCCACTGGTTGCAGTGGTTGTTTCTCTGTCACGAGGACAGCCGGGACGCGAACCCGGACCTCTCGGCTGAGAGGCAGATGCTCTACCACTAGACTATCGCTCCAATTGTAAACAAAGGACGCTTAAGATGAGGGTACACCAGATTTTGGTTCTGTTCTATTGACAGTGCATAAAAACAGGTGAATTCAGACTTGAATCGCTGTAGTTTCTTGACTTGAGAACTTTTGCAATTTATCTCTCTCTTAAAATAAGAAAAAAGATCTTGTTCCCCTGCCGGGATTTCATGTATACCATTGTTGTAGCACATTACTAGTAATTCTAGCTCAATATTAGCTGTAGTATCTTATTGAGAAAATGTTAGATATATTTTCATAAAATAAGAAAAATCTTATAGAGCAAAACTTGCTTGTCAAGATTATTTAAATTTTTAGACAATAAATAAGAACAATTTCCCTGAAATAAGATTTTTGTTTTTTTTTTTTTTTAACTTTCTTAGAAATCCTGTTTTGCAGTGTGAGTGCGTGTCTTCAGGAGGGCCTGACTGTAAACCTGAGATGCTCTGGATGCAGATCCCTTTTTTCTGCGGACACGTTTCAGAGTGCTGGTGAGAGAGCGGGACTGACTGCTCATGGCTGCTTCCTGATTGCTTTGTGAAGGTTCACTGGACACTGAATGACACTCGTAACCACAATCTTAAACACCCTCTGATCTTATTGTTTCTGTCCATTTTCTGTGGTAAAATATGCTTAATTTCGTTTTAAGAAATTGACGATGATTGTTATATGTTATACAATGCATAGCATAGTTAATATAAAAAGAGACATTTACTGTGAAAGGTAATTTTGGCTTCCACTACACAATATGTTATTTTGATACTGCCTGCATGTACGTTGACATCAGATTGCAGCTGGAGATGATGGAAGCAACACAGTCTTCTGTGAAATCGTTGTAGTTACCATCCTCCTCAAACATGGGACAACACAGCAGACAAATACACAGAAACACAACAGTAACGTCCCTACAGTGGACAAAACCTTGATCACCAGACCTTGCCATCCTCACTCCCAGCCTCGTGGCTCATTCAGTCCCCAGTTTCTGGGGGCTCGTCCGGTTATGATTAAAGCTACACAAGCAGTTTTACAAGCCAGATTATATGCATTCATATTATAGTACATTTCCACTAGACTATATGTAAGCAGAATCGCGAGGAGATGGCCGACAAGATCCAGAAGATCTCCGGCCAGACGCAGCACTGAGGGCCGAGCTCAAGAGCCTGAGGGACGTCTGCGGCGAGGAGACGGAGAAAGCCCAGGTACCGGCGGCCTCCCGCAGCAGCAGCAGGCCACTTCCTGTTCCCGCGCTGACGCCTTCCTCCTGTCCCCTCCAGGCCATCTACAACACCCTGTCCGCTGCCATGGACAAGCTCCACCAGCGCATCGAGGATCACTCCAGAGACCTGAAGCTCGCCGCCGCCAAGTTGTCTGCAAACATCCGAGCCTGTTCACTGTTCTCATTGTTCTTACTTTCAGAGCCTGATCAGACGAGGGGGCTTCCACAGTCTGACAGCTCATCTGTTTAATGCTGTTTTGTGTTCTGTCTAATGATTAATAAAGACAAACCAAGTCAACCATGTGTTGGGAAAAATTCTTTATCACTTTTGTTCATATTTTTCTCATGAAAAGTTTGTCGACATACCGACTCTTCTGTTTTCCTGATCAGCCCAGCCTCTTTGGACTTCAATCTAGAAACACATTTCCACTCTGGTTTTACTGTAAAGCTGATGCTGCTGCATGACGATGGAGAGAAAAGAACTGAGGCTGGTTCTTCAGCCGATCCCCGAGCTGACGGGGTCAGAGGTCGTCCTCCTTCGGCCCTGGCCTCTTCAGTTATACAGGCGCTCAGCTCCGCAGTTGCTCAGAGAATGCTAGGTAGCTATGCTAAGCGACCCCCGATGGACAATCAATGCATAACTTGGACTACATACGGCCAAATGTCCAGGTAAGAGGCGATTTTTTTTTTTTTTACCGCAGTTTGAAAAAGCAATCTTGCTGTTGGCTGTTCTGTGGCATTTTGTGGCGGATTCTGTGGTTTTAGAGGGCTTTGAGTGCTATGGTTGTAATCAGCGGAGTCTCAGCTTTCATATGAGAGGCTGTTTGTGTGAATTGTATCATGTTTTATAGCGCTATACTCAATATTTCGGCGAGTGGGTTGACACGTCACGAATATAGTTCATAATTCATTTAGCTCGTGTTTGAGCTGTGTTTGGGGTGTGTAATAATGGCTGATATATTCGGTTAGCCCAGGTTCTGCTGTTTAATTTGAGGGTAAGCATCATGACATTCTGTCAGAAATAATGCATATTATTAGACAATCTCTGAAATGTTTGCTGTCAGGCCCCCAATTGGGGGCCGCTCGGGCTTAAGAGGTTTTAAAAGGGATATTTCTGTGTACATATAGGTTCAAGCATTAACAAGTGCAGTATTGAGCTTTTTGTGAGTTGGGACTGTCTGTTTTCTCCCTTGAATCCATGTTTGGAGCTGAGCAGAAGGCTGAAAAGACTGTAGAAGCAGTTTGAAAGTTCCTTCACTCGTCTGGACTTGATGTGAAAATATGAAGCAATGAATGATCTGTGCCTGTAGAGGGCAGCAGTACGCTTCGAGAGGAAGAAGAAGAAGAAACGGACACAGGACAGTGCATCAGGGTGAAGCGACAATCGGCTGTGATAAGGTGTTTTTTTTTATATTGTCTTGGATGGACGCTGTTAAGTCTGGCCACTAGGTGGCGAAGTGACTGTGTGTGCACAACCTCATCTCACCCGGCCCTTCACCTGAAAGGAAACTGACAAAAAATGTTTGTTTGTTTTTTCATCACCTCTTCAGGTACACACTCTTCGCTCGCACCGCCAGCTCTGTGTTAACTCGCATCAAAATCTTGCACGAACATATTTCACCACTAAAAATGAAAACACCAAGTCAACCTTCATTTATTTGCCACTGCGCGCCACTAGCTTCACAGTAAACACAAATACCAACTTTACAAGTCCAATTTTCCATTATTACAATTATTCAAAAAACACATGGAAATTCCACACACCCCCAAGAGTCTTGCTTTCTAAAAAGAATGTAGAATGAGGAAAAACGGCTGGTGAAGAAGGTTGTTTGAGTGTATATTGTCCCTTTTTTCCATGCTGTGTGAGGGAAAGTGAAGGGAAAAGCCCTGGTTTGTGATGCTTATATCTCTGCTCCGTATTGAATGGTGTGAGGTTGGGTTAAAGTTTGGAAGACTTGTTTGAAAAAAGTTAGGTGTGGGGCTCTTAGGGACCCTACCCCCCACCATCCGCCCAAGAGCTTTATCCCACACCCAGTACAGCAGCCCCCTTGCCACCAAGGGTAAGACAAGCTGTCTAGTTGCCGCATACAATGCCAGACACGCGGTCTGACACTTGTATGAAACAGGCTAACAACCAGACTGGACTGCTGTACAATATGGCAAAGTGACTGTGCGCAATTTAACTAGCATGTAATGGAGATGGCTCTGACTCCCGGTGGGACCACGTCCAAAAGTTGGTGAAAACCCCACCAACCGAGTCCTGTCAGGTCGCTGAGAGGATTGTGACAGAGATTTCACATCATCTGGCACACCTGCTCCGGTTCCGGTCACACCGCGACCCATTCTTTCGCACGTGTTCAGGTGCATGACGGGAAAGATTGACGTCAGAGAAAGCTGATTGGACGATTGAAAAAAAATCGCTTCCTGCTTTTCACCGCACCTTCTAGTGTTTTCTTTATCATTATCATTTCGATTGAAGGCACAGGCAGTCGGAGGATTTCTGCGTGATGGAGCAGGAGTCCACACCTGGTCCTTGGACATGTCCTTGGTGGACATTCCGTCCAGCACTGCACAGGACTGGGAGCTCGTCTGGGAGAAAGAAACGGCCCACGCGTCGTACTGACTTGACATGATGACTCTGGAGAGTTTTCTCATTCATTCCTCTTATGCATGCTTGTTGTTTTGATTCTGATAATTCGATGCTTAATTGTTCATTTCACTTCAGAATAAGTAGAGTTTTTTCAGCTGTTTTAGCCTTTTAAAGTGCTGTTTTTGTTGTAATTGTTACCACAGCCACGTGAGTATTGTTTAATTATGCAATATTCAATTAAGTTAAACCATTTTTTTTTATACATTACATTTTCTGAGAGCTTTTCTGAGCTCCAGAGCTGCAGCTACAGCTTTATTGTGCTGTCTTATGAGCAAAAATATCAACTGAGAAATTTCATTGAAAATCTTTTATAAATTTGCAGTGTCACCACAGCAAAGCCCCCCCCCCCAAAAAAAAAAAGAAAAAAGAAAAAACACAATGCATTAAAGGCATAATATACATACAACATAATAAAAAAAAAAAACTCCTGACCCTCATTTCCAACCTGAACGATCCACTGGAGACACTTTGACTGCTGTGTGAAATAACAATTTGAAATCAGCACACTGGATGTCTGTGGACCCCTCACCAATCAACGCTGGTCCTGCGCCTCAGCCAGCCTCCAGCTCCACACGGTGGAGGCCTTGATGCAGACCCGATGCCGCTGATCCGGACACAGTCACCTGTAGGGAAGAAGAGGGACGATGGAGCTGGGCAGGAGTGGAGGAGGCGCAGACACTGTGGGTCTCTGGCCGTGAACTTTGACCCCCATAAGCTCCCTGTGCTCCCTCACTGTGATCCTAGAATCCGAGATGGGTCAATGTGAAAAAAGCAATTTCCCAATGGGAATGAATCAAGTGTGACTGGGTAGTTTTTGTTTTTCAGTTTGTGGCCGTTTCAGATGTCAGGCCTTTTAAGCAATAAGTAATTCCATCATGTGTTACCCTCATACACTTGGTTCTATTTCACAAAGTTTGACCGTTCCACTGTACCAGTACTGATTGCCACAGGTTACTCAGAATTCTGACTTTATTCTCATATTAATAAATCTCCATGCAGGACTTCAGGGATTGATTGTCCGCGGGTGGATATGCAGACTGGGCCTCAGGTGCTCTTCCCATATGGACACAAACAGCGTTGGTGTAACATGCTGGTTGATGTTGTTTTGTTCTGCTCCTCCTGGCGGTCCTGGTGTTCGGGGTGGCCGTGATGCTGATCGAGAATCAGATCCAGAAACTGGACGAGTCGAGAGCGAAGCTCGGCGAGACGCTCCCGGCCGGGGAGCAGTCATTCTGACAGGCGTCGCAGAAACACAGCGGGTGGTGTTTGGTCGGGAGAACTTCAGTCCTGCTTCACCACACCTGATCGCAGCGAGGAGTCTGATTCTGGGCCTCCCGGGAGCTTCTCAGTAGATCCAGGCAGACATCTCCCAGGGGGGTCCGCTTCTGCCATGTACCATGAGACAAACATCAATTCAACTTTTTACTGACATGATTAACAGCTAATTGGCAAGCAGTGATATAGGGGGAGGCGGTTCGTGAATAATAACCTTCCTGCTAAATTTGTTATCGCAAGTCACAACTTTAAAGGATAAAGGATGCTGTCGTCAAAATGTTGAAGCTCTGAGTCTTCTTGTACTGAGTCGTGGTCTTTGAGGCCCAGATGCTGGGGAGGGGAAGGGCTCCCACTTGAAGCAGGGCTCCAGGACTCCAGGGTTCCAGGGTTCCAACCAGAGCCAAGCTGTTCCTGGTCTTGGTCTTGTTTAATCCCACCACAGAAAACACACTGCATCTGCATTGGAGCGGGGCAGGACCAGGACCATCCCTGTGATGGGGGCAAACTTCTGGGACAGGTTTAGCCCCATCATCTATGAAGACTGGACAAAGAACAGAGGGAATCAGCTCTTAAATGTGACTGTTTTCTTGTTTTCCTTTCACTGAATCAGCAAACAACAAAGCTGTTCTTGTTCTGTCGTCCTGAGGCTCTGCTGATCTTGATAAAACCTGTTCCCTCTTTCCTCCTGCCACTGGCCCTGTCTTATCAAACCTCATGCTGGTTTATAAAAGCTATAGGAGTGAACCAGTGACTGTCTCCTAACAGGTTAATATCACAAGCAAGTGTGTTGTAATTCCCCTTTTTTAACATGTGAAAACAAATCGTTAACAAGTGACCATAAAACTGTTCTTAAGTTCTACACATAGACATGAATTATTGAATGCATAGTAACTGTAGAGATATGTCTGTCTAGTTTTATTTGACCACATTTCAGCTTGCAAACGAACTCACAAGAACAACAGCTGTATCCCAAAACTGATAAACAATAGTGAATCCTGCTCTGGAGTCCCTGATTGATCAGCATCGATACAGACCAGATGGTAGCAAGGAGCAGGCTGGGAGGACGGAGTGAAGCAGCTTCACTGATGAAGCATGGAACCCTCCGAAGAGTGTCCACAAAGCGCTCAAAATGCCTTAAAATGTTCTCACAACAGACATAAACGAATTAGAAAATGTAATTATAACTTTAAGAGCATAAATACTGAAAACACACATACCTGACAGCGTTAGTTCATCTCTTCACGGCCTCTGAGACAAAACTAAACGATCGCGAGTTCACAGGCTGAACAGGTAGATCACAGATCACTTTTGAGCCGAAATCTAAAACAAAGTCCCTGAAAAGACATTTCAGCGGGAGAAATGGAGGATGTGGCGTGGGAGCGTGTGAATCCGGCCAATTCGTGACAGTTGGCAGCAATTAAAATATATATTTTTATATTTAATTACCACCACAGAGTGTCGGAAAATTCGCCCACTTCTGCGCATGCGCGGGGAGTTGGCGCATGCGCAGAGGCATCTGGTACGGATCGTGTTCCGGGTACGGATCGGGTACCGAAAGGGTCTCAGGCAGTGAGAAAGGCGTCTAAAAAGGCGATGGTTAGCGGGTCGCAGACCCGGATCGACCCACTAGTTGCAGTGGGAAGTTTCTCTGTCACGAGGACAGCCGGGACGCGAACCCGGACCTCTCGGCTGAGAGGCAGATGCTCTACCACTAGACTATCGCTCCAATTGTAAACAAAGGACGCTTAAGATGAGGGTACACCAGATTTTGGTTCTGTTCTATTGACAGTGCATAAAAACAGGTGAATTCAGACTTGAATCGCTGTAGTTTCTTGACTTGAGAACTTTTGCAATTTATCTCTCTCTTAAAATAAGAAAAAGATCTTGTTCCCCTGCCGGGATTTCATGTATACCATTGTTGTAGCACATTACTAGTAATTCTAGCTCAATATTAGCTGTAGTATCTTATTGAGAAAATGTTAGATATATTTTCATAAAATAAGAAAAATCTTATAGAGCAAAACTTGCTTGTCAAGATTATTTAAATTTTTAGACAATAAATAAGAACAATTTCCCTGAAATAAGATTTTTTTTTTTTTTTTTTTAACTTTCTTAGAAATCCTGTTTTGCAGTGTGAGTGCGTGTCTTCAGGAGGGCCTGACTGTAAACCCGAGATGCTCTGGATGCAGATCCCTTTTTTCTGCGGACACGTTTCAGAGTGCTGGTGAGAGAGCGGGACTGACTGCTCATGGCTGCTTCCTGATTGCTTTGTGAAGGTTCACTGGACACTGAATGACACTCGTAACCACAATCTTAAACACCCTCTGATCTTATTGTTTCTGTCCATTTTCTGTGGTAAAATATGCTTAATTTCGTTTTAAGAAATTGACGATGATTGTTATATGTTATACAATGCATAGCATAGTTAATATAAAAAGAGACATTTACTGTGAAAGGTAATTTTGGCTTCCACTACACAATATGTTATTTTGATACTGCCTGCATGTACGTTGACATCAGATTGCAGCTGGAGATGATGGAAGCAACACAGTCTTCTGTGAAATCGTTGTAGTTACCATCCTCCTCAAACATGGGACAACACAGCAGACAAATACACAGAAACACAACAGTAACGTCCCTACAGTGGACAAAACCTTGATCACCAGACCTTGCCATCCTCACTCCCAGCCTCGTGGCTCATTCAGTCCCCAGTTTCTGGGGGCTCGTCCGGTTATGATTAAAGCTACACAAGCAGTTTTACAAGCCAGATTATATGCATTCATATTATAGTACATTTCCACTAGACTATATGTAAGCAGAATCGCGAGGAGATGGCCGACAAGATCCAGAAGATCTCCGGCCAGACGCAGCACTGAGGGCCGAGCTCAAGAGCCTGAGGGACGTCTGCGGCGAGGAGACGGAGAAAGCCCAGGTACCGGCGGCCTCCCGCAGCAGCAGCAGGCCACTTCCTGTTCCCGCGCTGACGCCTTCCTCCTGTCCCCTCCAGGCCATCTACAACACCCTGTCCGCTGCCATGGACAAGCTCCACCAGCGCATCGAGGATCACTCCAGAGACCTGAAGCTCGCCGCCGCCAAGTTGTCTGCAAACATCCGAGCCTGTTCACTGTTCTCATTGTTCTTACTTTCAGAGCCTGATCAGACGAGGGGGCTTCCACAGTCTGACAGCTCATCTGTTTAATGCTGTTTTGTGTTCTGTCTAATGATTAATAAAGACAAACCAAGTCAACCATGTGTTGGGAAAAATTCTTTATCACTTTTGTTCATATTTTTCTCATGAAAAGTTTGTCGACATACCGACTCTTCTGTTTTCCTGATCAGCCCAGCCTCTTTGGACTTCAATCTAGAAACACATTTCCACTCTGGTTTTACTGTAAAGCTGATGCTGCTGCATGACGACGGAGAGAAAAGAACTGAGGCTGGTTCTTCAGCCGATCCCCGAGCTGACGGGGTCAGAGGTCGTCCTCATTCGGCCCCCCGCTGCTCCTTGATCCGAGGCGGGCCGGAGCCTGCTGGACCTTTTGAACGTGGAGACCTGAGTCTTGTAGTCCTTGATCTGGGTCCTGGCCAGACGCAGCTGGTTGATTTCGCCGATCAGAGTCATGTTCTGCTGGACAGACGGCCGTCACATGTCAGGAGATGAAACTCCAGCGTTTAAAGGTGCAGTACATCACATTTTCAGTCAAAAAAAAAAAAGAAAGAAACAACGTAAAACTATGTAAATGCATAGCTTGTCTTTTTTTGTCTATTTACAGATGTGATGTAAATACATCAGCTTAACTCCTGGGACAACACACAGGTTCAAGTTTTGCTTTTACAAGCGCTCCAAACTTGTTCAGTAATTTAATTTCCACAACTACAAATGGTGCTTCCACAGGTGCTCAAACCTTAAAAGTGTTCAAGTAGAAAGGAACACTTATCCACCTCAGCTACAGTGTCCGCCGCGCTGAAACTCTCCCAAGAAGACGCTTGGACATGCTGAGGACACCCAGGTCGCTCGCTCACATACTGCACTGCTCACTGGGAAGGCTCTGGCTATCTTGCACAGACGGAAAAGCTCCTGGAAAACATATTGCGTCACATATTTTAAATTGATTTTGTATTAAGATTTTCTATGTTTAGGTCTGGGGTTTTCACACACACACACACACACAGACACACAGACACACACACACACACACACTTCGATCTTCAGGAACTTCGGTCCTGCTTCACCACACCTGATCGCAGCAAGGAGTCTGATTCTGGGCCTCCCGGGAGCTTCTCAGTAGATCCAGGCAGACATCTCCCAGGGGGGTCCGCTTCTGCCATGTACCATGAGACAAACATCAATTCAACTTTTTACTGACATGATTAACAGCTAACTGGCAAGCAGCGATATAGGGGGAGGCGGTTCATGAATAATAACCTTCCTGCTAAATTTGTTATCACTTCAAAACGCGAGTCACAACTTTAAAGGATAAAGGATGCTGTCGTCAAAATGTTGAAGCTCTGAGTCTTCTTGTACTGAGTCGTGGTCTTTGAGGCCCAGATGCTGGGGAGGGGAAGGGCTCCCACTTGAAGCAGGGCTCCAGGACTCCAGGGTTCCAGGGTTCCAACCAGAGCCAAGCTGTTCCTGGTCTTGGTCTTGTTTAATCCCACCACAGAAAACACACTGCATCTGCATTGGAGTGGGGCAGGACCAGGACCATCCCTGTGATGGGGGCAAACTTCTGGGACAGGTTTAGCCCCATCATCTATGAAGACTGGACAAAGAACAGAGGGAATCAGCTCTTAAATGTGACTGTTTTCTTGTTTTCCTTTCACTGAATCAGCAAACAACAAAGCTGTTCTTGTTCTGTCGTCCTGAGGCTCTGCTGATCTTGATAAAACCTGTTCCCTCTTTCCTCCTGCCACTGGCCCTGTCTTATCAAACCTCATGCTGGTTTATAAAAGCTATAGGAGTGAACCAGTGACTGTCTCCTAACAAGTTAATATCACAAGCAAGTGTGTTGTAATTCCCCTTTTTTAACATGTGAAAACAAATCGTTAACAAGTGACCATAAAACTGTTCTTAAGTTCTACACATAGACATGAATTATTGAATGCATAGTAACTGCAGAGATATGTCTGTCTAGTTTTATTTGACCACATTTCAGCTTGCAAACGAACTCACAAGAACAACAGCTGTATCCCAAAACTGATAAACAATAGTGAATCCTGCTCTGGAGTCCCTGATTGATCAGCATCGATACAGACCAGATGGTAGCAAGGAGCAGGCTGGGAGGACGGAGTGAAGCAGCTTCACTGATGAAGCATGGAACCCTCCGAAGAGTGTCCACAAAGCGCTCAAAATGCCTTAAAATGTTCTCACAACACACATAAACGAATTAGAAAATGTAATTATAACTTTAAGAGCATAAATACTGAAAACACACATACCTGACAGCGTTAGTTCATCTCTTCACGGCCTCTGAGACAAAACTAAACGATCGCGAGTTCACAGGCTGAACAGGTAGATCACAGATCACTTTTGAGCCGAAATCTAAAACAAAGTCCCTGAAAAGACATTTCAGCGGGAGAAATGGAGGATGTGGCGTGGGAGCGTGTGAATCCGGCCAATTCGTGACAGTTGGCAGCAATTAAAATATATATTTTTATATTTAATTACCACCGCAGAGTGTCGGAAAATTCGCCCACTTCTGCGCATGCGCGGGGAGTTGGCGCATGCGCAGAGGCATCTGGTACGGATCGTGTTCCGGGTACGGATCGGGTACCGAAAGGGTCTCAGGCAGTGAGAAAGGCGTCTAAAAAGGCGATGGTTAGCGGGTCGCAGACCCGGATCGACCCACTAGTTGCAGTGGGAAGTTTCTCTGTCACGAGGACAGCCGGGACGCGAACCCGGACCTCTCGGCTGAGAGGCAGATGCTCTACCACTAGACTATCGCTCCAATTGTAAACAAAGGACGCTTAAGATGAGGGTACACCAGATTTTGGTTCTGTTCTATTGACAGTGCATAAAAACAGGTGAATTCAGACTTGAATCGCTGTAGTTTCTTGACTTGAGAACTTTTGCAATTTATCTCTCTCTTAAAATAAGAAAAAAGATCTTGTTCCCCTGCCGGGATTTCATGTATACCATTGTTGTAGCACATTACTAGTAATTCTAGCTCAATATTAGCTGTAGTATCTTATTGAGAAAATGTTAGATATGTTTTTGTAAAATAAGAATAATTTTCTAGAACAAAACTTGCTTGTCAAGATCTTTTGATTTTTTTTTAGACAAAAAATAAGAACACTATCCCTGAAATAAGATGTTTTTTTTTACTTTCTTAGAAATCCTGTTTTGCAGTGTCAGTGCGTGTCTTCAGGAGGGCTTGACTGTAAACCTGAGAAGCTTTGGATGCAGATCCCTTTTTTCTGCTGAGGGCCGAGCTCAAGAGCCTGAGGGACGTCTGCGGCGAGGAGACGGAGAAAGCCCAGGTACCGGCGGCCTCCCGCAGCAGCAGCAGGCCACTTCCTGTTCCCGCGCTGACGCCTTCCTCCTGTCCCCTCCAGGCCATCTACAACACCCTGTCCGCTGCCATGGACAAGCTCCACCAGCGCATCGAGGATCACTCCAGAGACCTGAAGCTCGCCGCCGCCAAGATGTCTGAGCCTGTTTACTGTTCTCATATGTTCCCACTTTCAGAGCCTGATCAGACGAGGGGGCTTCCACAGTCTGACAGCTCATCTGTTTAATGCTGTTTTGTGTTCTGTTTAATGATTGATAAAGACAAACCAAATCAACCATGTGTTGGGAAAAATTCTTTATCACTTGTGTTCATATTTTTCTCATGAAAAGTTTGTCGACATGCCGACTCTTCTGTTTTCCTGATCAGCCCAGCCTCTTTGGACTTCAATCTAGAAACACATTTCCACTCTGGTTTCACTGTAAAGCTGATGCTGCTGCATGACGACGGAGAGAAAAGAACTGAGGCTGGTTCTTCAGTCGATCCCCGAGCTGACGGGGTCAGAGGTCGTCCTCCTTCGGCCCCCCGCTGCTCCTTGATCCGAGGCGGGCCGGAGCCTGCTGGACCTTTTGAACGTGGAGACCTGAGTCTTGTAGTCCTTGATCTGGGTCCTGGCCAGACGCAGCTGGTTGATTTCGCCGATCAGAGTCGTGTTCTGCTGGACAGACGGCCGTCACATGTCAGGAGATGAAACTCCAGCGTTTAAAGGTGCAGTACATCACATTTTCAGGCCAAAAAAAAAAAGAAACACCGTAAAACTATGTAAATGCATAGTTTGTCTTTTTTGTCTATTTACAGATGTGACGTAAATACATCAGCTTAACTCCTGGGACAACACACAGGTTCAAGTTTTGCTTTTACAAGCGCTCAAAACTTGTTCAGTAATTTAATTTCCACAACTACAAATGGTGCTTCCACAGGTGCTCAAACCTTAAAAGTGTTCAAGTAGAAAGGAACACTTATCCACCTCAGCTACAGTGTCCGCCGCGCTGAAACTCTCCCAAGAAGACGCTTGGACATGCTGAGGACACCCAGGTCGCTCGCTCACATGCTGCACTGCTCACTGGGAAGGCTCTGGCTATCTTGCACAGACGGAAAAGCTCCTGGAAAACATATTGTGTCACATATTTTAAATTGATTTTGTATTAAGATTTTCTATGTTTAGGTCTGGGGTTTTCACACACACACACACACACACACACACACACACACACACACACACACACACACACACACACACACACACACACACACACACACACACACACACACACACACAAATCTTATTCGTGTTCTGGTTATTGAACACACACATCAGCAAAATAACCCCGGTCTTCAGTCTAGAACTGTCTCATATTCACTTCATCCCATTAACAACAAGAAAAAAGCAGCTGACATTAATACTGACTTGGTAATAAAGTTAGATGGATTTGCAGAGCAGATCTTGGTCTCTGGACGTCTGGAAGACAGAAGGTCTTTGGTCTGTCGTTCACTTCCTGTAAATGTGGAGCATTTGAACTGAACCGTGTTATCTCCGACGTATGCTAGCTCAGGTTAAAAACAACACAGTTTCGGGTTTTGGGTTTTACCTTGGTAATTGTGAATGTAGCTTGTAACGTAAAGTTGGAATGCCTTGGTTTTTTACTCGGTGCTGGAGCCAGCGTGTGAAGAACGAACGCCTGGCTCCTCCGCTGCTGCACGAGTGACCGGAAGTAGTTACGCTGGCTGAGAATGTAGCGGAAGTACGTCAGTCTAGCTCGGGCATACAGCCTATTAATGGATAAAAATAATGTCCAATCAGGAAAAATGGCTCCTGAAAAAGGTTTTTTTTCCACGCTGTGCCATGAAACTTAAGAAAAAAAATCGTCTTTCTCATGATAACATCTCCGTAATAAAAAGTTTAAAAAAAATTTTACTGAAAAAACAAAGTGTGAGATACGGGCCAGAGAGACCTCTCATCTTATCACGGTCCCCGAGCAGGTTCCCCAACCTAGTCTCACACCCGGTACAATGATCGTCCTGTCTGGCGCACCACGTCCAGCACGTACAGACAGGCTCATACTGTCCGGCTGCACGCACCACGTCCAGCGCGAGCAGCCACCACTGTACAAAACACGCCAGGGTCTGAGCACTATTTCAATTGCATACAATGGAGATCCCTCTGACTCCCGGTGGGACCACATTGCAAGTTGGTCCAAACCCCACCAACTGACTCCTGCCAGGTCGGTGGGAGGAGTCTGACATAGATTTCACATCGTCTGGCTCACCTGCTCCGGTTCCGGTCACAATGCCAGCGATTCTTTCCCACTTGTTCAGGTGCATGACGGGAAATAGCCGTCAGAGAAAGCTGATTGGACGATTGAAAAAACTCACTTCCTGCTCTTCACCCCGCACCTTCTGTTGATTTTCTCTTGGTTTTTTAAACAAACAAACAATCAGAAATCGCCCTCCTCCGTGCTTCACTCACGTCAGTGTTTTATTTGGTGTATCCATTGTTCTGCTGCCGTTCTCTCAGTCATGTACCACTAGGTGGCGCCTGGGAGTTAAGCCCTCGATCTTGTGTTTCGAGCCTCTCGGGCTTCCGTAAGCTGGAGTTTCCAGAGTTTTTAACGAGCCCTTGTGTTTTTCTGAGTTAGCGTCTGTACTTTAGTATTTTGTAAGTTAAATATTGTCAGTTTAATTTGGTCTGGAAGAAGGTGGAGAACAGGGGGAGATGGAAAAAAAGGAGAATTGACAGCTTCTTTCAGTTTTGCTTTCCTTCACTATTTAAAGTGCTGTTTTTGTTGTAATTGTTACCACAGCCACGTGAGTATTGTTTAATTAATAATTTTTTTTTTTCTTTTTCTTTGATTTGCATTAACTTTCCTTTTTATCTTTTTTCTTTTCATACATGTTCGAAAAATAAATAAATTCATTCATTCATTCATTCATTCATTCATTCATTCATTCATTCATTCATTATGCAATGTGCCAATTAAGTTAAACCGATATATATATATATATATATATATATATATATATATATATATATATATATATATATATATATATGCACACACACACACACACACACACATTACATTTTCTGAGAGCTTCTCTGAGCTCCAGAGCCACATATTGCAGGCCTGACTTGACTGGAACTGCAATAACTGAAGTCTTTTTTTTATTTCTTTTTAAATTGCAGCTTTATTGTGCTGTCTTATTAGCAAAAATATCAACTGAGAAATTTCATTGAAAATCTTGTATTAATTTGCAGTGTCACTGCAGCAAAGCCCCCCTCCCCCGCCAAAAAAAAAAGAACAAAAACTGAGCACTATGCAGTAACACAGTGTTTTAAATGTTTTGTTTCATTTCACGTCTGTTGTCTGAATACACACTGACACAAAGATGTCCTCCTCACATATATATTTTTTTAATTGAGCACAAACACTGCTGTAGTTGCAGTAGTGTTCAGTGAGACTCTATACCAGGTGAAAATTGTCCCAGGTCATCATCAAGCAGCTGCTCCTGGACCTGCTCCTGGACCTGCTCCAGGACCTGCACCAGGACCTGCTCCAGGGCTTGCTCCAGGACCTGCTCCAGGACCTGCTCCAGGACCTGCACCAGGACCTGCTCCAGGACCTGCACCAGGACCTGCTCCAGGGCTTGCTCCAGGACCTGCACCAGGACCTGCTCCAGGACCTGCTCCAGGACCTGCTCCTGGACTTGCTCCAGGTGAGACGCCAGGGTTCAGCCCTGACTTCTGTCTGAATGTGTAACCTCTGTGTCTTCTCCTCCGGGGCCTGCTGCTCCCGTCTGCTCAGCCCCATCAGCCACTTTGGGGACATGAATGGAGGTGAACAAGGGACACATGGCAGACACACAAGGACAACTTCACAACAGAGACAAAGAACTACACACCCCTCTGCAGCCTGACCGGCTCTGTAGGACAGAGAGTAGTGCACAACCAGGATTTCATTTTGGTTTACTCTCGATGCTTCTGTTGCATACCAACTGACCCTTAAAGAGGGATCTGTAAAATTTCTTCATTCTGTACAGTGTGACTGACTAGCGTGAACGTGTTTGTAGTTATGCTTCACTATTTAAAAAACAAAACAAAACAAAAAAATAATACATACTGTACATCATCTGAGGTTCTGCCCAAGAAAGACATTACATAATGATGATCCACAACCACAAATTAGCGTTTGCTGTGACAATGTGTCATTCATTATTTCACTCTGTTATTGTTTTGTTCGTTTCTGAATCATCATCCCAAAAGCTTTGCAAAGCCATTTTTTATAGTTAAACTTTGTTTATTAGAGACAGACAGAGAGCTACGAACTGAACTACCAAGACATTTCAATATAAACACTGTTTTGTGTTTGAGGGAATGTGTATACCGTGTTATGCTCATGAATACAGCACACATGCAAATATACATACAAAATTTTTATCTATTTCTTTTTTTATTTCTTGCAACAAGAAAACCGGTAAAGACCTCATATTTTCATGAACTATTGAAATTTGTCACTGTGAACATGTGCCATGTAGTCTGTACTCTGTTGTGAATATAAACTGTGTTTGTAAGGTTTGATGCCCATTGCACATGAGTCTTTGCCATTTTAAACTAGTGTTGGTTAACAAATGTCTGAAATGAATTCCAGAGACTGAAATACAACATGAAAGATCCACTTTATTGATGGGTCTTCGTCACGACGGTGGAGCTGAATGGGAATGGTCTTTCCGCCACGGGAGAGAAGTGTTTCACACTTTGCTCTTGTGACAGTGTTTCAGAGCGTCTCTCATGGCTGCCAGCACCATGTCCACATTGGCCTTGCTGCTGTTACCTCCCATCAGCCCCACACGCAGCACCTGGACACACCACGGACATTGGAAACTGTTCACGTGAGCCGTCAAGGTGTTGAAATGAAAACAGACATCCCATATTTTCTTACCAAGCCAACGGATGGTCCCAGACCTCCAGAAATCTCCAGATTATGTGTTTTCATGATGTAGGCTGTGATTTCTTTCCAGTCATATCCATGAGGGGCCACAATAGTGGTCACTGTAGGAAGCCTGGTGCTCTGGAACAAACCACTGGCCATGAAAATTGAACATTCACAGTTTTACTGTTTGTAATATTAGACTCACTTTTTCTTTAACGAATAGCTTGAGACCCATGCTCTCCAGGCCTTGGTGGAAATACTCTGCCACGTCTTGATGTCTTTTCCATGAATTCTCCAGACCCTTCAATCAGTGACAGTAGCATCAAACTGTCTCAAAACCACAGATGAGTTGATTTTACATTTTAATATATTTGAACTGTGTACGTGTGGAGTTGGCAGCTGTTGTGACTGTGTATTCGATTGCACATTAATTAAAAACCAATTGCAAAGAGGTGGAAGAGCTTTCCTTTTTTTTCTTTTCGCTTTCTGTGTGTCACAGCAGCTTTCTTTGCTCATTAAATGTGTTCGCCTAGTCTACATGTTAGTCTTTTCTAGTTGTCATTATGCATACATAAAACTAGTGCAACACAGTGTGCAATGAACAGAAGTTGACGCTAATGCATTGCCATCCATCCATCCATTTTCCATCGCTTTTCCGGGACCGGGTCGCGGGGGCAGCAGTCTCAGCAGGGATGCCCAGACTTCCCTGTCCCCAGACTCTTCCTCCAGTTCCTCTGGGAGGATCCCAAGGCGTTCCCAGGCCAGCCGAGAGACATAGTCTCTCCAGCGTGTCCTGGGTCTTCCCCGGGGTCTCCTCCCAGCGGGACATGCCCGGAACACCTCCCCAGGGAGGCGTCCAGGAGGCATCCTGAACAGATGCCCGAGCCTCCTCAGCTGGCCCCTCTCGATGTGGAGGAGTAGCGGCTCTACTCCGAGCTCCTCCTTGGTGACTGAGCTCCTCCCCCTGTCTCTAAGGGAGCGCCCAGCCACCCTATGGAGGAAGCTCAGTTCAGTTGCTTGCATCCGGGATCTCGTCCTTTCGGTCATGACCCAAAGTTCATGACCATAGATGGGGGGGGGGGGGGGGGGGTGGGGGGGGGGGGGGGGGGGGGGGAGTAGATTAACCGGTAAATTGAATTGAGAGCTTTGTCTTTCGGCTCAGCTCTTTCTTTACCACAGCGCACCGATACAACAACCGCATCACTGCAGCCGCTGCACCGATCCACCTGTCAGTCTCACGCTCCATCCGTCACCCACTCGTGAACAAGACCCCAAGATACTTAAAGTCCTCCACTTGGGCCAGAGTCTCTCCACCGACCTCGAGAGGGCAAGCCACCTTCTTCCGGTCGAGGACCATGGCCTCGGATTTGGAGGTGCTGATCCTCATCCCTATTGCTTCACACTGGGCTGTGAACCGCCCCAGTGCATGCTGCAGGTCCAGGTTTGATGAAGCCAACAGGACAACATCATCTGCAAAAAGCAGAGATGAAATCATGTGGTCCCCGAACCGGAACCCCTCCGGCCCCTGGCTGCACCTAGAAATTCTGTCCATAAAGATTATGAACAGAACCGGTGACAAAGGGCAGCCCTGCCGGAGTCCAACATGCACCGGGAACAGGTCCGACTTACTGCCGGCAATGCGGACCAGACTCCTACTCCGGTCATACAGAGCCCCGGACTCCGTATTCCCGGAGCACCCCCCACAAGACACCATGAGGGACGTGGTTGAAAACCTTCTCCAAGTCCACAAAACACATGCGAACTGGTCGGGCAAACTCCCATGAACCCTCGAGCATCCTATGAAGGGCATAGAGCTGGTCCATTGTTCCATGACCAGGATGAAAACCATATCGTTCTTCCTGGATCCAAGGTTCAACTATCGGTCAAACCCTCCATTCCAGTACCCTGGAGTCGGAAGGCTGAGGAGTGTGATTACCTGATAGTTGCCAAAACAGTCTGCCAATCCAGAGGCACTGTCCCCGACCACCACACCATGTTGCAGAGACGTGTCAACCAAGACAGTCCCTGCGCATCCAGAGACTTAAAGGAGCACAGCACAGTTTGCACGTTTTATGCAAAACACCGACCCCTGCAGGCCTTAGGCTTAACTGTAGCTTAGTGAAAAGCTTGTGTCTGTGGCTTATGCCCATGTACATGCACAGGAGAGGGGAACTCCTTCCTCGCTCTTTTAGTAGCGCTTGAGTAAAATTTAAGTTTCCTATGCCTGGTGGGTCTGTGCTGGAGTTGTGGCAGTGCTAGAAGCCGGTCTTTTCTTGCTTTCTGGAAGCTCCATCCTCAGTACTGCTCAGTTGTTGCTTCTAAGCATCTGGCGGAGTAATGGTGGACAAAACGAAACTTAAGGATTGCCAGGCCAGCGGGAGCGCGCATTACGTCAAGCTCAGAGCGATTCGTACCCGAATCACTCATATTTCTGTGCCTTCAGTGCCCTGCACAGGAAAATAGGAGCGACTGCGATCTTGCAGAAATAGCTCTTGCTGCCCATCAGGCAAAGGTGAAAACGTGTGTGAGTGTGAATAATTGATAATGTAATATTTAAAACTGCGCTTTGCCCCTTTAAGGTACTCAGTGTGAATCTCATCCACCCCCCCGGTGCCTTGCCACCAAGTAGCTTACCAACCACCTCGGTGACTTCAGCTTGGGTGATGAACGAGTCCACCTCTGAGACCTCAGCCTTTGCTTCCTCCACAGAAGACGTGGCAACAGGATTGAGGTCCTCAAAGTATTCCTCTCACCGTCCTATGGTATCCCCAGTTGAGGTCAGCAGCTCTCCGCCTCCACTATAAACAGTGTTAGTGGAGACTTGCTTTCCCCTCCTGAGGACGGTTTGCCAGATTTTCTTCAAGGGCGACCGGTAGTCCTCCTCCATGGCCTCCCCAAATTCCTCCCAGACCTGAGTTTTTGCCTCCACAACTGCTGCAGTTCACTTGGCATGCTAGTAACTGTCAGCTGTTCTGGAGTCCCATGAGCCAACAAGGCTCGATAGGACTCCTTCTTCAGCTTGATGGCCGCCCTTACTTCAGGTGTCCTCCAGTGTTCGGGGGTTGCCGCCATGACAGGCATCGGAGACCTTACGACCACAGCTCCAAGAAGCTGCTTCGACAATGGAGGTGGAGAACATGGTCCACTCGGACTCAATGTCCCCAGCCTCCCTCGGGACATGAGCGAAGCTCTCCCGGAGGTGGGAGTTGAAAACCCTGCTGACAGAAGGTTCCACCAGATGTTCCCAGCAGACCCTCACAACACGTTTGGGTCTGCCAAGTCTGTCCGGTTTCCTCTTCCGCCAGCGAATCCAACTCACCACCAGGTGGTGATCGGTCGATAGCTCTGCTCCTCTCTTCACCCGTGTGTCCAAAACAAACGGCCAGAGTTCAGATGACACGACAACAAAGTCGATCATCGACCTCCGATCTAGGGTGTTCTGGTGCCAAGTGCACTAATGGACCCCCCTGTGCTCAAACATGGTGCTTGTTATGGACAAACTGTGGCTAGCACAGAAGTCCAATAACAAAACACCACTCGGGTTCAGATCAGGGAGGCTGTGCATCCCAATCACCCCCTCTAGGTCTCACTGTCACTGCCCACGTGGGCGTTGAAGTCCCCCAGTAGAACAATGGAGTCCTGGCTCCAAGGTGGGGCCCCGTCATGGTCCTTGATTTAAACTTCTTAATAGGGGCTTTTGACCTGCCCTTAGTCTGGTAATGCCTCAGTTCTCAAACTGTGGTACGCGTACCACTGGTACTTGTATGCGCTTTTTTCCCATGCTACAGTTTGGGCTCAGCTGTGTGTGTTCCATGCAGGTGAACACTGTGTGTATTGCTATTCTGGAAAATCTATCTTGAAAAAAGACGCAAACACAACCTTCATAATGCTTCCTGATTCATTTGCTAACTACCCAGAAATGAAAAATAGAAAACATTTGTGGCCCACCTCTTCAGAAAGGACAGTCAAACTCTCTCTGAGGGAATAATATGCAGTGACTGGGCCCGTGTGGTGGTATCTGTAGAGGGGAGGTAAGGACCACACATCCATACACGGTCACTCATTGCTGCCATACTGTGAAATCAAATCATTGTTGAAAATTTGACGGTTTTACATTCTTGACGGCTTGTCATCACATCCCCAGTAGTTGGCAAGCCAGCTCAGATCCAAGAAGAATGACAGAGGCTTGGTCTTCCGGTTGAAAACTTTCTGGCTGTCCCAAAAAAGTGTGTGTGGGGGGTGGGGGTGGGGGTGGGTGGGGTGGCATTAATACTGTGTTGCACTGTTGTTTGAAGCCATGTAAGAGACAGAGGAGGCAGATCTCACCATGCCCGCTCACTGAAGGAAATGGGAGCTGTACCAGGAGGGGCGTTTAGGACCTTTTGGGATCCGGTATACAGGATGTCTATCTCTGTAAGCACAAAACAAAGCTTCATGTTTCAGAATTACAGAAAATATCAGCAGGAAACATTCGGCCAGATTTATCAGTCAACCTTGCTGGTCCATGTAGAGGGGGGCTCCCCCAATCGAAGCCACGGCGTCAACAAGGAAGAGGGAGTTGTACCTGCAGGCATAAATCAGAAGACATCTGGCCATCTGTAGCTACCAGTGCCATGAGGACGGTGCACTGAGTCTCACTTGTGGCACAGCTGTCCGATGCCATCCAAGGGGTGCAAGACCCCGGTGGAAGATTCTCCCTGAGCGAGGAAGAAGATCGCCGGCCTGTGTTTTGACAACGCCTGTGGTAGCATAACAATGGGGTTGGAAAGAAATCATGCTGAGCGTTGTTCCTTAAAGAGGCCCAGTGTTGGGAAGCAGTACCTTTTCAATGTCTTCATTGGTGAAGTACCCACCAGGAGGGGCGACTATCGTATTCACTCTGGCACCTGGGCGAAAATTTTATCATCATTATTGTTCTACAGGTGATGCTGTTTTAAAAGGGCTCCTTCATTCAAGTCCACCATACATGCATTCTGCAGCATTTCAAATCCCTAATCTTGGACTTCTCATTAGATTTTGCAGGACGCACTCACCTATCCTCTCGGCTATTTCCGTGGCTCGCTCTCCCCAGATGCCGTTCACCGCTGTGAGCACACAGTCCCCGGGCTCCACTGCATTGAAGATGGCACACTCCATGGCGGTGTGGCCAGTGCCGCTCACAGCAAAGGTCACTTTGTTTCGGGTCTGGAACATGTACTGGATCCCACTTTTGATGTCACTCATTATCTGTGAGGCACAGCAAGCAAACATCAGTGATCTAGTTTAGTTAATAAACACATTAACGTCTGCCTCCCTTCAATGACTGCTATGATTTGTCCACAAAGAAGAAGAAAAAAAAACTTGTACCAGACGTTGACATTACGACAATATGAAATGTCACTGCAGCTACACTCACATTTTTTTTAGGACATCTAAATGCTGATTACATTTTGAAGGCTTCCTAATATCAAACATTTTATAAATCATTTCAGAAAGTGTTAGGCTTGATTCATCAACCTAATAATCAGACTTTTCGATGAGACGTGTGCTAATGCTCATTCACTTTTGTGTAGCTGAGACAGTGATTTGATACAGCTGACTAGCTAAACTAAAATCCAGTTCGTCTGAAATCTTTCACTAAATTTCCAACCTTTAAACGGACATTTCAGGTCATTCACTCTCGTCTAATGGGCCAACGAACTGAAGCCAGTTTTCAGGAAGGCAGAGACGCAGGCTGACACATGAAGTGGACATGAGGATGAGATTAAGGATGAGAGTCTCAGATTGATCATAATCTGCCCAGCTGAGTTGCAAACACAAACCTTTAACAATGTCAGTTTCAGATTGTCAAAAAAAAACAAAACAAAAAAAAAAAAAACAGAGAGATCATCCCACCCTCTGTTTTTTTGGGTTATCAGACTGCCTGTGTGATCTTCTTCATTTGTTACCTGAAAGGTCTCGGGATGCATGTGTCCGATGACAGGCTTGGCCCCGGCCTCCAGGATGCGTGGAGGAACATTGGAAGGTCCTGGTCCAAACATGTGACGATGAGGGACCACCAAGGGTTTCTGCAGACATCCCGGTGGAGGCACGGACAGCGACATGTTTCCTACAGTTTGAGAAATGAAGTAAAGCCACAAACGGTTGCAGAAATAAAGTGGAGCAGGGCAATCAGCGGAGCACACCCCTCGGTCTGTCCAGTGAGCTCCTCAATCAGAAGTCTGTCAACAGTATTCTGCCTTTATCTCCTCTGGTTCTTCTGTCAACACTGTGCAATGAGTGGCTTGATCCGATCCCATGCAGGTATTTTTCCCCTCTCAAAGATAAGGAAGTCACCCAACATATGTGTTAATTATTGACTGGTGGGTCTCCAGAGAATCCAGTTTAACACTTTCACTGCTGTGTTCATGCTCCACTGATAACTTTTTTTTTTAACTCCAAAAATCACTTTTCTGTTGCATTATAAAATTCAGTGCTAGTTCCATCAAGCCAAATCATCAGAGCGTTTGTGAAGGGAGTGTTCATGCTCAGATATAAAGGCTTTATTCTCTTCAAACCTACCAGTTTTCTCACATTTAAACACTGCGGTAACCATTGGGAGGGCAAGCTCTGTGGAAATAGGATGAAATCGCCAATAGAATCAGGCTCTTAGATGTTGGACTACCAGGCAGCCAGCATGCCAGTTATATGTCTAAATTTTACTGTAATGTGTGGGCAGAATTTAAGGTTCATTGATGGTAAATGTTTGCCTTTAACGGTTTTTTTTTTAAGGATAAAAAAGACTAGGGCTGCAAGATCCTCTCCATTATTATGGCTTTTTCCTGTTGCATTGTTGCTTCTGTAGTTGCATTGTGGCTTTTGTAGTGGTGTTGACCCTTCTGGGCCACTGTAAAATGTCTGTCCAATATCTTGCCTATTTTATGTACCTATTTAATACATACTGTGATCATATCATTTAACTCTAGCTGTGTATCATGTATAAATTGTACCATACTGTGTTCATATGGTATTGTTTTTGTACATTATACGTCTACACTGTGATATGTAATATGCCAACCCTGCAGGCAATACTGAGTGAGCATGACCTGGTGTTTACCCTAAAAGAGCAGACAAATTAGCACATATGATAAGTACACAGTGCAGTTTTGACAAAGTGGTGAAGGAACTATTGTACAAAGAAAAAAAAATCCATATTTCTCATCAGATAATGAAGTGTCACTTTTTTAAAACCATCTGTGGGTCCACAGAAACATCAGGCTCATTTTCCCACAAAAAGATGCCAAAAAGTTATAAATAAAGTTATATGAATTGAACAGTCATGTGACAACAAAAAGGTTTCAACCATTTGTTTAATCAGGTGCTCATTTGGATGGAGGCCACGATAACTCATATTCACAGTGTTTTTTTTCTTCAGAGCTGGGCTTGATTCATCCTCTGAGAGACGAGGAGATGTTTCCCCAGCGGCTCGGTGCAGAAGAGGCCGTCTCTGTAAACCAGCTGCCCCCTCAGGATGGTGGCGCTCACCACTCCTTGCAGTGTGAGGCCGAGGTATGGAGTTAGCTGTTCACAAGACAAATGTCAGTTTCACTCCAACGCCCTACTGAAAATGCAAGTCTCTACTTATGTAATTGTAAAATTAGATAATTTTTTTTCATATTTCTACACCTAGGGGCTGAACTGTGATAAATGCATCTTGTGTTATCTGAACATCCTTTAATGCTTGAATAAGGGAAAAAAAGTGTATATACTTTTAACAAATCAAATGCCATCCCTCATGAAGGATTGAATACTTATAACACAGGATAAATAAGGCATAACTCTATTAAAGTGCGGATATAAACCATGCGCACACTAAGTGCATGGTTTCTTTGATACACATATCATCCCTGTCAACATTGTCAAATAATCCTAAAACCATAGAACCGACAGCTCTCACACTTCAGGATTGTTTCCATTAACGAGATCAAATAGATTAACACTGTTTAACACACACCTTCCAGAACTGACCTAATGCATCAGGAAAGGCTGTAAAGTGTGTTTATTATGTGTGTGACTTATTCATAAGTTGATGTTCTTATAATAACCTGAAGCGAAAGATAACAAACGCAAGTTATGAATATAACCCTTTAAAGGCTTCTTCACCATAACAAAAATGTTCAATAGAATAAGAATATTAGGATATTCTTGACAGAATAACTTGTGGAAATGAGTCATTTAGTTCATTTGTTCGGTGTGGTTCAGCAACTGTATTTACCTTGTTCTTATGATGTATGCCAGGTTCTCGAATCTGTAAAGTGAAGCAGAACATGAACCACAGCTCATCCAGCCTGGTTAGCAGTATCACACACACACTGACCTCATATTGTCTCTCTGGGTCCCATATGACGAGGTCGGCGTCGTAGCCGGGGGCCAGGCGGCCCTTCCGGCTGGCCAGACCACAGAGTTGGGCAGTTTTATAGCTGAGCAGCCTCACAACATCGGGCAGCTGGAAGCCCCTCTCACTGGCCGAGCTCCAGAACAGAGGCAGACCTGAGAACACAGAGAATCCAGCTGACAGCAACACGAGCTTTCACTGGTTTTTGCTTTTTCATAACCTGCATCACTGTCAGCACTCATGTAAGACTGACGTCGCTCAGTGCCGCTGGACAGCAGCTCGAACCGGCTTCTTGTTTACCTCCATGTGAACTTTGCCCACTGTGGACGGTTAACTTGTAATCCACTCAAGAACAAAGTCAACATTAAATCCCCACCATGCTCTAGAAATTTGTTCTGATCTGTGTTTTTGGTTCTGTGTATGTATAGACAGTGAGTGAGTTAAAAGCCTCATTCAGACAAGTGGAAATGGGCCTCTGAATCACGGTAATCACAGTAAATGACAATTATGAGTGAAATACATGAAATCAAACTAAAACCTGTTTTTTTTTTTTTGTTTTTGTTTTTTTTACAATGTATGTATTATTTTGTTTTGATTGAATCTCAACCTTTTTCTCCTGCTTTTTTTTTCCATTAATCATGATGTGTCACACAGTGCTTGACAATGAAGTTTTAAAGGTCATTATTTGTGTGTCCGTCTGGAGTCAGTACCAAACTGTAGAGAGGAAATCCCTCCCCAGGCCTGGGTGAAGTCCCCACTGTCCAGTTTCTTCAGATCGGGGGTGCAGGGAGAGTGATCAGACACCACCATGTCGATCTGTCCAGCTTTCAGCGCCGACCACAACTGCTCCTGGCGTGTGAGAATCGGAACAAATTCAGTTCGAGCCGCTTGACATCATCTTAACAGAAAATCGCCACGACATACCTGCTGCTGCGCAGCATTTTAGATTTACCCGATTGTTGGATCCTCTGATAGGGGGGCAGCACTTGAACTGTGTGGCTCCTGGAGGGATGTTTTCTGCACACAGGCTGAGGTAGTGATGGGTCGTCTCCACCGTCAGCGGGGCTCCGGCCTGCCGTGCTTCCAGGATCAGTTTCAGCGGCTTTGCAGACGATAAGTGAACTATGTGACACCGGACCCTGTTGGAGAGGTGAAGCCAGCTCAACACGTTTCTCCACTGAAAACTAGCAGCTGTAATGTTTTGGTGGTTTATTAAATGCTTCTCACTGGTACTGTAGGCAGAGTTTGGTGACAGTGCGGATTGCCTCCACCTCCATGACATCTGGCCTGGACTGCAGAAAGGTGGAGTACTGGCAGGGGTCTGACGAGTGGTGTGTTTTGGAAAAAAATGGCAGTATTTGTTACTGCAACTGAAAGTCAACCATATTAATTTCATAGACTTTATAGATAAACGGATATTTTGAGCCTGGACTCTCAGATTCTTCTCAGCTCAAAAGACAATGTAAAATTGTTACCACCACTTTCTGCTGTGCCTTCCTGAACATCCATCTCGGCATGAAACTGGCGGAGATAAGAGGCGACAAGGTACATATCTGTTCTGCGTCTGGACGAGTACATCACCAGTCAGGTTGATGGGTTTGTTGTCAGAGACTGCAGTCAGTAATTTACCAGCAGGACACTTCCCGTGCCTTGCAGCTGCTTCATGGCTGCATGCAGATCGCAGTCGGTCACGTGTGGGAACTCCTCCACCCCGCTATGGATGAGGAAGCACTTGAAGCCAGCTACTCCCGCCTGAATCATGGGCCGAAGTTCAAGCTGTTAAGGGGATCCAAATTTCTTTTAGTCGCACCGCTTCGCTTCAGCAGGACTCTTTTTTTTTCTTTTTTTTTTTGTAATCACAGGTTCTCCGTTTCTAACCTGATTGCCAGGAATCACTCCCCCCCAGAAGGCCATGTCTACGAAACACTGCCCAGACGCCTCCTGCATCTTTTCATGGAAGTTGCAGAGTGTTGTGGTTGGAGGGATGCTGTTTCTGTGGGAATGAGAGGAACAGTAATGCTTACAATGTATAATTTCTAGTAAAGTATCCATCTACCCCTAAATACCGACACGAGACCGAAGGTCGACAAGCACCTTAAGGCTACGTAGCTCTAGAATTACCACAGTTATCCAAGCAATGGTGCAGCGATCAAAGCAGTAATAACTGATTTAATGAGCCATTCGCAGTTTCACCGTACTGGTCAGAGTAAAACGGGCCTGAACCGGGCTTCATTCTGATTACAATGCCCGTTTCCACGGAGACGTCAGAAACACTGACCATGGATCAGAGTACCTGAAATAGCTCCAGCACGGCTGAATGGCTGCTGGAGCTGTGTGTCTGATCCGCCTCCAGCCGCCGGTGTATCTGGCCTGGCTGCAGGTGTGAATGTGTGTGAGTCTTTCTTTGCCTCGTTGTGGAATGGCGACCATTTCAGGCCGTACTTAAACTTCCTCCCACTGTTAGCGGCGACAGACTCCAGGAACACATGACAGGTGGACGAATTAATGCAACTGTCAGGCCAGTTTGATGTTTGCCCAAAGGAGAGACTTTCGTTTACTTTACTTTCACAATGTGCTCGCTTATCTGGCGTTCCAGTCGCACCAGAGACTCTGTCAGGTCATTGATTGGACATTGATTGACTGTTGGAGTGGTTGGTGTTTCAGAACTTACAGTGGCATGTCTACGATGGTCGTCACCCCGCCAGCTGCCGCGGCCCTGGTGGCTGTCCAGAAACCCTCCCAGGAGGTGCGGCCTGGCTCATTCACATGGACGTGGCAATCCACAATACCCGGCATCACCACGCTGTCACCAACATCCAGCACCTGCGCTCACAGCGGTAGTCTCAGGAAATCACCATCACTCACATGGAAACTGTTCATTCAAGGCTCATTTTTAAGTTCAGGTCAGCGCTGTGTGAATTAAGTGTCCTTGTTTGCTTTAACTGAACATGGATAGAATTGTCATCTGTGCAAACTGTCTTAAAACAGGCTGAAAGCATTTACTCGTGTTTCAGGCATAATAATATTGTCTTACATCTGGCATGAGAACAGGGTTGGATAATACTGTGCACTTTTATTTAGTCCATGTGGAATGGTTTGTCTCTTTCATGACTATTTTGTGACTTGATTGTTAAGATCAGTAGGTCAGTCCACAAATTCTGGCTTCACAGCTTTTCATGTCTTTGCTTGTTCCTGTATGTATGTTCATGTATGTATGTATTTTCAGGATGTTTTTTTTTTTTTTTCATCTACTTCTTTTCAGTTTAACTTTAACTTGAATTTGTTGAAATTTTTGTGATTTAATAAAAAACAAAAAAGGAAATATAATTCTGCTTTGATATACAAAACCTCGTCCAGCACACAGTGTTGTGTTTTGTATGTTTTGTTGTATTTTACATGAAAACATCTGCAAAGCATGCACAACTGCGAATGCATCAGCTTGTCAAACATCAAAACCACGACAGCAGATCAGGCATGACTTGTGTAAGCAACAGTGATTCAAACAAGTCCACCTCTCGCCCCATAAGTTTGAACTCTGCCAGAGACTTGTGTTCAATTTTGGTGTTTTTGTTCTGATACATGCACACAAGACTGATGGTTTAAATAATTAACAGAGTTGTTTTGAATGGTACCAAACCTTAGGGTATCAGCAAAGGACTGGCTTACCTTACATTCAACATCCTGAGAAGAGCTGTCGTTGGACAGGATTTGATGTATTTTCCCTTCTTTCATTACGATGACAGCGGGACAAACTTGATCTCCAATCACAACCCTCTGACTTCTCACAGCACTGACAGCTGATCCCAGCTCCATATCTGTTCTTAAAGAGTTGTGAAGAGCAAAAAGAGTCTCTCCTCAGCTGTGCCTCTGCAGTGCAGGTGAATCTGTGCTGCTCGGTGGCGTGGAGCTGGGACGCCACCCCCTGTTGAACAGGTCAAAGGATCAGCATTTGTTGACTTTTTTTTCCCCCTTTTTCGCTTTTCTGACATGCATGATAGACCCAGCCATGCATGTCAGAAATTTCTGCAAAAATGTGATAAATCATTCTGCGTGTTTTAGAATCTTCAACTCAAGTTAATGTGGAATGAGGGAGTTTTCATTGGGTTTCACTTGGAGCTTGGTGACATCTGATCATTTGACTCAATTCCCCCCTCTTGTCCAAGTGTTTACGTGTCTCATGGTTTGTTACCTGAGTAGCCTATGTTGTTGATTTATTTTATGTCTGGCTGGTTTTCTCTTTACTCCACCTGAGCACTAATGCCTTTGGAATACTGGGAAATTGTCCTTGAAGTAAACAATGAATGCAGAGGTTATAAAGAGCCACTGTCTAATAACTAATAATAAGAAATACAGGATATTTATAAAATGAGAGCAGTTTTGACTGTGTTTCCCGCTTCATCAAGAAGAATATTTTGTTGTGACAGGCGGAGAGAACTGGCAGTGAAATGACCACACCCGACACCTGCAGCTGTGCCGTGCGCATGACTGCCAGCTGTGTGGTGCGCGCGCGCGCAGCGGAGGGAAGGCCCCGGCCGGGATCCGGGAGGGAGGGGGGAGTCTGCGGGATGGATGCTGACAGCATTCAGCGGCTTCGCCTCGGCAGCTCTCGTCCCTCCGTCCTCCTCCGGGCGGTGCGCGGTGCGTTATGACGCCAGGCCGTCTGATGGCTGCATTACGTGGGGCTGGCGGAGCGGCGCAGCGGCCCGGTTATGTAACGCGTCGGACGCAGCTGCACGGATGAGGATGAAATTAGAAGAAGTAAAAAAAAAAAAAAATAATACCCAGCCGACGGATGGCAGATTTAGACAGGAATAACCGTGCGCTGGTCCGTGAATGAACGTACAGGCGGCCGCGGTGTGCGTGCGGACTGAAAATCGCTGGGGCGCAGCGTTAACGGAGCCCGTCTTGGCATCAGCAGCCCTTCTCAGAGATGCACAGATGTCTGGATCCCGTGGAAGCTACACCCCTCTTCTCTGCTCTCTTTTTCAAGCCGATCGGAGGCGCCTCCGTTTGATTTCGGCCTCTCACATCTGTGGAAACTAACCAATGCGGGTTGGATTTGGAGAAGGAACGGAATCATTTGTTGCGCTTCGTTGCACTGGTTTGATCCACCAGCCACAGGGCTGTGGTATAAACAATGGCGGGTCCCGAGCAGTCCCAGCAGCAGCAGCAGGTAGAGGAGAAAGCCGAGCACATAGATGATGCCGAGATGGCTCTGCAAGGTATAAACATGCTGCTCAACAACGGATTCAAGGAAAGCGACGAGCTCTTCAGGAGATACAGGTAATCCGTATTTTTGCGCACAAAAAGTGCATTTTGCATGCGAGTCAAATAAGCAATAACTGACTGAAACATCCAAACTCTTGAGTATGCAATACTTTGCTTTTAATTGCATAGTCAGGATAGTCTGTGGATGCAAATCTTGCAGAATGCTTCATAGCTGTGTCTTAAGGTGAGGCTCTGTGCAGTGATCCCCACTAAAGCCTAGATCCCTGGTTACAGTGAAAAGTCATTGTATTATAGGTGAAAACTCAACCGTCCAGTAAATAAATACAATATCAACATTAGAAGATGGGAAAATTCGGGATTTTTTCAACCCTCATTATGGAGATCCACTGAAGTAACCATGATTGCTATTCGTTCTGTACAGTCCCTCCATTCATTCTCTCTCTGTCTAGAATGAGTGTCAAACATATGGCACGTGGGCCAAAACCAGCCCACCAGCAGTGTAACTCAGGGATATCTAATTCTGGTCCTGGAGGCCCACCATCCTTAATGTTTTCCCAGTTCCCCTTCTCCAACACACCTGGATCTGGTGGAGATGTTATCCTCAAGCTTGTAGAAAAGCCCAGTGAGTCCCTCATTGCAATCAGGTGTGCTGCAACTGGGAGACACCTAAACATGCAGGACGCCGGCCCTGTGGACACCCCTGGTCTAACCTAACCTGCCATTCACAGTGTGAACATTACAGACACACTGGATTCTTTTAAATAGCAGAAACTGCTGTTTGTGATTCATTTATTTGCTCTGAAAAGTGATCCTGCAACTACTAGCTTCAGAACCACACTAGAATAAATTCACAACAACATGCATGACTTAAGGCCAGTACACTACACACCATAGGATTTGTTCAATCTTCTGCGATTCAGAGACCAACCACACACTAGAAGACAACAGAGGACAGATTTTTTTCTCTCATGATCTTCTCGTGTGTGGTGTCGCTCTGGAGAAGACTACACACCAGACTAGAAGATTCTTCATCAAAGAATCGGCTCCTCACTCTTCCAAATCTCACGTAGTCAAACGTGACTTTGTTTACATTCATCTCCACTTTCAATAATAAGCAGAGAACTCACTCATTCCCTCAGTTCATTCTGTCTGTGACAAATGAAAGCTACTTTTTTTAAATCACCAAATATCTTAAATCTTTGTCCCCAGATTGGATAGTTTAGACCAGAATAAAAACTGGTTGAGCTTTGATTAGGAAAAGTTTCATTATGCGTCCGCTCTGTCCACTCTGAAGGCACGCAGTCAGCGGAAACTTTTAGCGCAACGTTTAAAAATGATAAAGTGTTGAAGTTGCATTGATTTTATTTGTTCTTCTGTACATGAGATATTAAACTAAATGTAAAGTCGTTCTTTGTAATATGACAGTGTGAAACATATGAAGTTGTTCAAAAATTTGCTTTCAAAGGTTATTAATGCTTCTATTTTTAGGGTTGTCACTTTAGTGCATTACTTAGATTAATTAATTACACCGCAAATTAGTGCACTAAAAAAATTAATCTAATTAATCTAATCATAGCACACTTGAGTGGCAATTCAATGTGAATGGAACTGTTGTCTTATTTAGAGGTATGTTATACTGTAGTATTCATTTTGAATTGCTGTATTAAGTTAGCTTTAGTATTTATTTTGAATTTAGTTTGCTTCAGTGGCTATTTGAGACTCAGCCTTATTTTATTTCAGAATTTTTTTAATCAATATTTGTACTGTATTTTTGAACAGTGCACCGGGCCGAATTGGTTTGCTGGGATGGACTTAAACTTTTTCTTCTTTTGAATTTCTTTAATGAAACACACTGAAAGTGTTGTTAAGTTGCCTGATTGGGCTCAGAATTCGTTTTGGACGAGACGTCCTGACTGAGCTTTCATTCATCATCAACAAAAATGTGGATTTCAAATCTTCTCTTCTCGGTGTTTTCATTTGATGAGTCCTGCACTACAATCCTGTAACGTCCCTGAATTTGAATTCTTCACTTGGGGACCTAAAGCAGATATGAGATTAAAATGTGATTAATTAGATTAATTAATTACAAATCATGTAATTAATTAGATTAAATTTTTTTTTACCGCATGACAGCACTATCTATTTTACCACTCTGACCCACTTGAGACCAAGCTGGGCTGCATACTGCACATGACTAAAAACAAGCCAGTCAGCTCTCAGGATTTTAAAGCCTCCTGTACTGAATACTTTCTTTTTTAAAATCCAATAGTTTAACCTTTTTTGTAAAATTTGGGTTACATTTTAACCCCATGGTGTTGTGGAATTATATTTCTGTGTTACCAGCACCAGACCTAGGGGAATCGACAGCAAGCGGCACACAGGCTGGAGAGTGCTGTAGCCAGTATATGAAGTGGACTGTGGATCACCGAGAGGAGACGATTTTTAGTGTGTTTCCCAGACCACAGGTCGTTTATTCTGAGCTACATGTGCAATCAACATTCACATTCACTGTCCAAGTGCTTGTAAATACAGAAAAAAAACAACGTTCCCTAATAAAATAAGACAAAACATAATTTAGAAATGAATAAATAAATAAATAAATAAATAAATAAATAAATAAATAAATAAGCAAATAAATAACAGTCGATCTCAAATAAATTAAAATAATGGCAGAAAAACACCACATTTCTTCACAAAATCATCAATCTTGGTTACTAAACTACCTGCAGACCCTCTTTCAATCTTACACCACAGCAGGACACGCTTAATGACGGAAGTGAACAAAATGGCGGCGTGTACAAGAAAAACGGGGTGACATACACTCAAAATAACCTTTCTTCTTACAGAACATGCAACTGCAACATTTTAGCAGAATATAAAACATATTTACAACAACTTGATTAATCTGTCACTCAACACACTTAAAGTCATGGTTCCTCTGACATCTTTGAAAACACGCAATAATCACCCAGCTTACACACACTAAAGTTAACTAAAAGACGAAATGTATGAATCACACAAAACTTAATGTAGTCTTTTTCCAACTCACTACACTCTCCCCTGCTTTAAGAGATGTCTCCGGACATCAGGAACTAAACAAATATCGTCATGGAAAAGTCAGTGTTGTCATCTTGTCGATTCACATGTACATTAGTCAGTTGTCGAAGCGTTGGTCATTATGCTAACATGTCCATACTGGCATGGAATAACAGTAGTCAGGTGTCGTAAGGCGTCACAGGGTAAGGGAGACATGCAAATATCAGATTTTGCTCCAGGTTGCCAAGGGTGATAGGAGGGCTGTCCCATTCGGTCGTATGTGAACACCTCTCGAGGTTTCACAGCTCTGGTTGACCTCCTAACTGGTGGCGCATCGTGTCCTGGTGTCTGCACCAGTTTCAGCTCTGTAATCTTGCTCTTCGGATCCTCCCAATCATTTTCCTCAGATGGTCCGTCATGAGGTTCCCCAGTAGGTGGTGTTACTGGAGGAGTGGTTATTTGTACTGGTTCTGGAACAACCGGCTGTGAGGAACTTTGCTGTTGTGTTTCAATCATCTGCGCTCCTTGTCTTATGGGTTGAAACTCTGAAGCTGCAGCTCTGAGGTTACTGTGGACTTCTGACTGAGGGATACGGGGTCTTACTGAACCCTGAATTTCCCCCAGTGTTGTACGTCGCTTTGGATGCTGCTATCTGCTAAAAAAAAAAAAAAAAAAAAAAAAATTCTAGAATTGTAGAATGGACGTTGTGCTCCAGTGGCTCATGACTGATAATATTCAGCTCAATCAGATTGATGCTGAGGACCCAGAGATCACGGGCTGCTTGTCAGATCAGCTCAGAGTGTTTGCAGAGGGTGACGAGAACCCCCGGTGTAGTATGGAATATGGACCCCTGGAATATGAACCCGGGGTCCAGATTCCGCAGAGGAATATGGACCCCCCCTATGGAAAATGGACCCCCTTCCGTACAGTCAGCCCTTCACCTTCAGGAGACTGGCTTCACTCCGGCCCCACCACTGATCTTCAACCCAGCTGATACTCAGTGGCAGTCTGAGTGGACCAAGATCCGGGGGTTCAGGGTCCGGAAGAAGATTCCACCATCGCCAGCTGAGCCATGAAGAGGAGCCACTCTACACCGTTGCCATGTGTGGTGATGGTAACCGTTTCTTCCGGACCATCTCCTACTTCCTCACTGGTGCCCAGACAAACCGCCGCGTTCTCCATGCCCTCACCGTCCAGAACATGAAGGAGAACAACGCCACCTGCAGCACAGGATGACTACGCAGATGTCAGCAACATGGCCCAGGCCGGAGAGTATGCCAGAGAAGTAGAAATACTTGCTGTGGCCAGTCTACTCACCATTTGGGGAGGAACACAGGTGGCAGTGCTACACGCCGCTCTCTGGCCTACCTTCACCTTGTGGGGCTTCACCATTCCGCTGTGGAAAATGGACCCCTGGGTCTGTATTCTATGGGGCTCCATTTACAATCTTCACCTCGGTCTTCACCTCTCTCGTTGACATGTCTCTGTTCAGTTTGTCCACCAACACTTTGCCGTAAGTTGTCAGCTGAATGTGAAAGACGAGCTCCTCCAGCCGGTCACACCACAGTTTGAGACGCCTCTGCCTCAGCTTCAACCCGCTGTGTTTCCGCCTGCCTACAAAAATAACACCCTTATTCAAAATGTACACTTTTTCCAACTGTAATTTTATCCTTCTTTAAAACCAAAGAGGTCAACAAGCTACCAAGTGGGGGCACTTTCCAGATAAAGGATTAAAGGACATTGGGTGTTTTTTTTTTTTAACACGATCTGAAACTGAGAACATGCAGAATCAAATCCTTGTGATTTGTCACCAGACTGTTTTATCTGCTCCTCTGCTTGGAGAAGCTGATGTTAAAAAGAAATCAATGATAAGCTGGAACTGGAAAAGTCATTTCCAGTGTGCTCCTCTCGCCCCGTCTGGAGGTTTCCTTGGCTTTGCGGATGCTCTTATTGAGTCTTCGGTGTACTTCTTGTCACCGACAGTGTTTGCTATGTTCTTTTTTCTCTTTGTAGGACTCAGAGTCCACTGATGAGCTTTGGCGCCAGCTTCGTCAGCTTCCTGGTGAGTATCATGTTTGACCAAACTACACTGATATTAGGAAGACAGCTTCATACCGTCGCACAGTGCGATGGCAGCATTCCTGTGCCGAGCCCTGAGATAACCCAATCTGTCAGATGGTGTGTATCTCTGTCACCTGCAGTTTCCTCTGCTTCGCCTTTGCTTTTCCATCCATTAACATAATGGATACGTCTTCCTGTCAAGAACAGCGTTGCTCTTACAGGGAAGCACATTACCGAAATGTAGCTGCTGTCACTGGTGGCAGAGGGAGATTTTTAGGTGGTGGTCACATTAAACGGTGTACATACACACACATACACACACACACACACACACACACACTGTCACATATGATGCCAGCCTCAGTCTCTAGATGCTAGATGCTCCTGAGGGGAGCGGGGGTGGCAGCATGTGATTATCATGGTACACATCCGGACATGTTTAGTGTCGGTTTAATAGCACACGAGCAAACGTGAAACCACAAGAAACCTTTTCCTCACATCATCTCTATACAATGCATTTCCTCCTTTTGTGTGTGTGTGTGTGTGTGTGTGTCTGTGTGTGTGTGTGTGTGTGTGTGTGTGTGTGTGTGTGTGTGTGTGTGTGTGTGTGTCTGTGTGTGTGTGTGTGTGTGTGTGTGTTTCTGAGCTCGGACAATCCAAGCAGTGTCCAGAGTTTGTGCTGCTCTCAGCTGGAAGGCGTCTGCCCGACACCACACACAGCTGCACAGATGTCACCGTGTTCCCTCCGTGCAGTGTTACGTAGAAAGGGTTCTTTGTCCTTGCTTTTGTTATTCAAGGCCATTACATAATACTCTTTCACTCTTGATGCAAGGCAGAAAGCTAGCTTGTACATAAATTTGCTCTATTACCAACGGCAACTGCAGAAGGGCCACTGTTGACCCTAAAATGTTGTAACGATGATATAATTTGTTTTATGGCTGAATGATTTCTACATTTTTTTAAATCCAGCTGCTGTCGGCGTTGTGCAATCTCAGTTATAAAGTAAGGTGGCTAATAACCTGTTGAACTCATGGTGGAAACACTGCTCATCACTTGGCTGCTTATTGTGAGACTATAAAAAGGAAACATTAGCTTTTATGAAAGACTTGAGTGTTGACAACTGTTCCACAGATATCAGGAGCAGAAATACAGTAATATAATAATTACTGTGGTTATACAGAGAACAGCCGAGGATCAGGACAGGTTAACAGGTGATACAAGGCAGTGATTCCCGATGGAGGGGGCGTCCAAGACTCACCAGGGTGAATTTAAGAGGTGCAATAATCTTTTTATTTATTTAACTATAGCTGAGCACTTACCTCTTTTATGTTGCAAAAGCAAGTTTAAGTGTTGCATTGAAAGTGTGTTATTTATTCTGAAACATACAAAAAAATTAGTTTGAAATGTCTCAAGGATATGATGGTGTTGAACATGAACATCCTGTTTGTAGTATAGCTGCACAAAGATAAGATAGAGAAGTTATAATAAGAATAAGAATGCATTTAATTTTTGTTGCATTTTACATTCATAAAAATCTCAACGTGCTAAAAGGAATGATACAAAGAGATACAAAAGATCAGCAAGAGCTGTGAAATAAGCAGCAGGAGGAGGAGCAGCTGCCTCCATATGGCCGCAGAGACACAGAAGAAACGGTCAAAATACCAAAAAAGTCTGATAGAATATAGAGGAATTTCACAAAATTAGGGCTAAAAGCATCTATTGTAGTGAAAAACTGGCGAGTGACAGTAGTAAACAGTGTGTAAACCCAAAGAGTTTAATATTAACTCACACATACAGCATAGTGTGTTAAGTGTGCGGAGCGGGGCGGAGGGCTGTGTGGCTCACCTCAGTGGACAATGGTGAAAGAATTAGGATCCTTCAGTGCTGTGAGGGATGCGACGAGACAGTAAATGTAGAGCAGAGGAAACAGTGGATCAGAGCAGACAGAATGTTGTGCTTTGCTTGGATTCGTTCCTTTGGAAGTCGGCTTCGGCTCCAGGCCTGCAGCGCGACACCCAGCCTGATGCTCTCTGGAGACTGGAGCAGGAAAAAGCCCTGAGGAATGATTGTGACTGAACGAAACCTGAAGATTATCTGCTGTGTGCTCGCCAGACGCCGACCTTTGACCTGGTCGGTGAGACTTTCTGTCTTCCTCTCAGAGGCCACAGCTGGATCTGAGGTTTCTTTATCTTCCTGCCGCAGCACTTCAGGGTTCCTCACTTGAGGCATTGCAGCCATCGTTTTCCTGTAACTGCTGCAGACACATCATGTGTATCATTATTTTAGATGATGATAAATTGGAACATGTGATGATCTCAAAATAATTTTTAGACTTGTTCAATCCTTTGATGGAGCAGATCTATACTTTTGAACTACTTTTATCTTCCTCTGCAAAGATGAGAAATTTTTTAAAATTGGTAATTTAAACCAGTATAAATGGTCATTTATAAGTCAATTGTAAATCATTCATTTGATTTCAGTCTGAGAGAAATCAAACCAGGAGAGAAAAACTCAGTAACTCACCATGGAAATGTTGAAATGCTGAAAATTACGTCTTGTATGTTAAAATGTCTGTGTTTTTATGTCCGGTGCATTAAACTCATTCGGATCCAGGGGCAACAGATAACATCATAACGCAAAGTGTAATATGAAAAATGTTCTATTTAATTTAAAATCTTTTTTTTTTTTTTTTTAAACACAACTAAGTTGAATTAGGGAACCAAAAAAAGTATAATTTCAATATTAAGCCTTTTTTAAAAATGAGAACTCATGATGCGAAATACAGAGAAACGTCACTGAGCAATGTCTTAATGTCTCATGTTGCAGACTTCAGGCATGTTTTACTTACTTACCCTTCATAGAGTATTTAATGCAAGCAACACTTCAGTAACCTCATACTGGCTCTCAGTGTTGTGCTGTGGTCGCTGCTTTCATTACAACACTAAAATATCCAACGCATGAACAGAGCTGGCAACAGCAGTTATTTTAATTCTAAAAAAAAAAAAAAAAAAAAATCCAGTGAGTGCTTTTTGTTTTTTGTCATTTATGCACTTTTAGGCCCGATTACATGAGATTACACCATTCACTTTTGCAAGTGAACATTGAAACGTTGATTGAAACAGAGGAAAAAAAAGCTTTTAAAAAACCTTTCATGATACCAGGCTGACCGTCTTTTATTTCGTGGCAGAACGCCATGATGACCTTCGAGGAGGAAAAGATGCAGACGGCCTGTGACGACCTGAGGACCACGGAGAAGCTGTGCGAGAGTGACAGCGCCGGCGTGATCGAGACAATCAGAAACAAGATTAAAAAGAGTGTAAGTGCAGAGCTGTTGGAAGAGGACAGCAGCAGCAGCCGCTCCGGTGTGCACTGGCAGCGGTGAAAAGTCACAGGAATGCTCTCACTGAAGTGAGGACTGCACATTCAGACGGATCTATCGCCGCCAGGCCAGGCCTCGGTTCAGATAACAGTGTTAAAGTCCCCAGCATAATGGCGCAGGCAGCAGTGAGATCATGCCAAACCTGCTCTGCAGATTCAGTTAGTGAGCTGTGAAATTCAATCAGCAGTCTGGGCGAGTCGTGCGGGAGGGCCGTCCGGCCGCTCCGGGTCATTCAGGAAACTCCTCTTCCGTCCTCTGTCCCTGTGTGAGAAGCCTGTCTGCGCAGACGCTGCTCCTCACCGTCTGCTCCTGTGCTGCAGATGGATTCCCAAAGGTCAGGAGTTGTTGTGGTGGACCGCCTACAGCGACAGATCATCGTCGCGGACTGCCAGGTGTACCTCGCTGTGCTCTCCTTCGTCAAACAGGAGCTGTCAGGTAATCTGACTTCACCCAGCGTCACTGAGTGAGCGCTCTTCAGCCGGCATGCCTGTGAGTCTCTGTTTGGACCTGCCAGGGTAACAAACGGCTGATTCCGAGGATGGTGTTGTTCTTTCATGGCATTGACTCCGTTGCTTTTTGAAGTAATAACTGAGCAGACAAATGAAAGACAGACAGTAACAGCAGATCGGATTCTCTTGTCTTTGACCCGTAGTTGTTTCGCCGCTTCGGGGACTTGAAAGCTCGCATTCAACCAAGAATTCAGCTTCATATCAAAAAGAGCTTGAAGATAATGTGATGCCATCTGTCTGGAAGTTGAACCTTTCAACAGAATAATGTTCACAAGTGGCAACAAAAAAAAAAAAAAAAGAAGTAGGCTTTAAAAAAAACAGTGAGATGCAGCATGTTCATTTAGGTCTCCTTTTATTCTTCCATCCATTAGTTGCCTTTCACTGGCAGATGTACACAAATGTTCACATTTAAAAGTACATCAGTGCAGCGCATCCCTGAGGTGTTTCCTTTTTTGAGATGTGGTTTTACACACACATCACTTCCAAGCCGCTCAGCTGCAGGGTAGAGTCGACTGCCGTCACTCCGCTTCACAGATGTCAGATCAGATGTCTAATTCCAAGTAATGATTAAAATCTTCAACTGCAATGTACATTTACAGTGTTTCTTTTATCCAGTTAAACTTTATATAGCACCAAATACAACACAGTCTTTTCCGGGCACCATAAAAGAGACAGAGAGGAAAAAAACCCGCAGTTCCACACGAGCAAGCAAAAGCGACCGTGGAAAGAAAAAAGTCCACTTTAACGGGGAGAAACCTGCAGAACCAGGCTCAGAGCTGGAGGCTTTCTGCTCTGTCAGTTGAGGTGAAGGGATAGGAAAAGAGAAAAGGACAGAGACAGGCAGGGACTGAAAAAACGAACCTGATAAATTCTGTCTTTGTCACGAATGAATCCATTGCAGAAGGTTTTGCTCTTTCCTTTTCACCGCAGTGTGTCCGTCCTGTATTCCTCTTTGACAGCATACATCAAAGGAGGCTGGATTCTGCGTAAGGCATGGAAAATGTACAACAAGTGCCACAGCGACATCAGCCAGCTGCAGGAGGCCTGTCAGCGCAGGTCCTCCGGCAACCAGGAGTCCCTCTCGGCCGACAACGCCAACCACAACGCGCCGGTGGAGAACGGCGTGACGGCCGAGGCCCTGGACCGGCTCAAGGGCTCCGTCAGCTTCGGCTACGGGCTCTTCCACCTCTGCATCTCCATGGTGCCGCCACACCTGCTCAAGATCATCAACCTCCTGGGTTTCCCGGGCGACCGCCTCCAGGGCCTCTCCTCCCTCATGTACGCCAGTGAGAGCAAGGATATGAAGGCGCCGCTCGCCACGTGAGTGCTCGGCGCCGCTTACATCTCTGTTCACACACACGCTGTCCGCAACTCAAAGTCTTAAAACCGCTTATTTTCTACATCCACTCCACAAATCTCATGAGAGTTCTGTGCTGAAATGTTCATATATTTGTGCTGAATGTTTGGCGTCCTTTCCGGTTCTCCCTGCTTCTGTCAATGACCAAGCGGTCTGCCTGGCCAGTGGCAGACGCCAGGCAGAGCGGGTAGCCCAGATAGTCGGGCAGAAATCAATCAAAGGTGGATATGGACTTGCATAAATCAGGAGTTTGACGGACGTGTATACAGGTTCTTGTCAGTTTTATTAGCGGACAATATGTCCATGTTGTGTTCACAACTTCAAGTCAGGCTAAAGAAATGGGCCCAAAAAAAAAAAATCAGTGAGTGCCTTTAAAACAGTTTTTATAGATCGGTGTTGCTCGTTGTAGCAAACAACAGACTGTAATCAAATATTGTTTGCATGACTTTATGGAGACGTTGCATATAAACTACGCTGCTGTTCGTCAATATGGCTGTCCTTTGAAAGTACGAAAATCATTTTGCAGGTGTGTGTGTGTGTGTAATGCTTGCAGTTTGAATCTTGCATTAATAGGCCTAAGCTTCTGTTTCATTGGAAATATACAGTAAGCAAGTTGTATCCTCCACAGATTTCTCCTTAAAATTTAAAATTTCAACCAGAAACAGCCTCCCACCTCAAAAGCATCCACAGATCTCCTCTCTACGTCTTCAGCTGTATATGAATCCTCCACCACTCTGGGAAATAAAGTTGAAAACGCTATTCTGCTACAATTAGCTCGAGTAACAGCTTTTCAGAAATTCATTATTCACAAAACTACTTTCCTTTATGTTACCATCAGGTAATTTAATGGCTTATTTACATCAAGAGAGCTTCAAGCTGTCCAGATGGGAGGTGAAGCTTTTAAAAAGTGTCACTTTGAGGATGGTTTAAAGTGAAATTAAAAATGTGGTCACTTTGTTCCATTTCCTTCATCATGAACCCATAGCAGCTTCATCAGGCATTAAAGTCTTCAAAATCGAGCCCTGTGTCATCCCCCTGAACTGAAACCGCTTGATGCACATGAGAAGAGCCTCACAGCTGGAAGCTCTGCCTCTATTTCTACTTTTAGAAACTCTGGAAACCTCCAGGATGCGGTGCTCTGAGAACAAAGTGTTCTGACGGGACAATATGGAAGTAAAAGCTTTTTAAGCTGTGGTGGAACCTGGTTACATGTTTATGTTTACACTGGGCTTTAATGTGTTCAAAGAACCATTTTAAATTCTACTTTACAGGAAGGCAGTTTAGCGAAACTTCTGCTAGATCCTGTTAGTACTTTTAACGGCTGCATTTTAAAGTGCTTGGTGTTGGACCCTGCATCGTGACAGCAAGCAGAATGGACTCATTTATACATTCGATAAAATGACCTGAGCGAGTACGGCACCATGAAAGAATTAAATCTGAATATGAACATGAATAACAGTGTCAGATAGACGTCAGGTTTTTGATTTCCCAGAGAGCCCTGTGTTTGATGGCGCCTGTGTGGCTCTCCTGTTTTCTGGTGCAGGTTGGCCCTCTTGTGGTACCACACAGTAGTGCTGCCTTTCTTTGCTCTGGAAGGCTCCGACACACACGCAGGGCTGCTGGAGGCCAAAGCTATTCTGCAGAGGAAGTCGGTGGTCTATCCCAACTCGTCTCTCTTCATGTTCTTCAAAGGACGCGTGCAGAGGCTAGAGGTGAAGCTCAACGCCCTTCCACGAAGCAAAGCAGATAGAAACACAGACCCGCTCTTTATTGACTGTGTATTCTGTTCTCAGTGCCATATCAACAGTGCTTTGGCCTGTTTCCATGACGCACTAGAGCTCGCTTCAGACCAAAGAGAGATCCAGCACGTGTGTCTCTATGAGATTGGTAGGTGCAGCCGTCGGTTCCAGGCCGCAGTGAGATGTCGCTGTGTTTCACCCTCCTCTCGTGTTTGGATCAGGTTGGTGTAGCATGATCGAGATGAATTTCGAGGATGCATACCGGGCGTTCGAAAGGCTGAAGAACGAGTCTCGCTGGTCGCAGTGCTACTATGCTTACTTAACTGGCGGTAAGTCCAACACACAGTCCGGATTGAACCTTTCTCACCTTTTCACATGTCTTTCTCATCCTGACAAATATTAACTGGTATAAAAACATGGAGGATTAAAACTGTTGGAAGAGATATTCTGCCACTAATCAGCATTAAGAGTGAATCATAAACTCTTGAACGTTCTGTTTGAAGCCAGTGAAATCATCTTTATTCTGAGGAAGTCAGCCGCAGCGTTCTGTTAAGGTTCACATCAGTGATACAGTGGGCGTAGTAGGAGTCATAACTCTTGATCATGATGAAATCCATTGACGCACACACACACACACACACACACACACACACACACAGTGTTAATGGAAGGTCAGAACAGCCATTTTTCTGATTGTCATTGTTGAAAACGTGCCGTGAAAATCCCTAAAACCATAAAAGACAGATCGTTGGTGCTATCAGCAGACATGCTGGATGGGCTTTTCCCATCTGCTGTTGGAGCAGCTCAGGTACAGGATGACACACTGCATCAGTCCCAAACCGATCAGCAGCGTCCGCGGTCTTCCTCTGGTGATTTGCTCGTTGATGTTTCTGTTCTCTCTCAGTGTGTCAGGGTGCTGCAGGCGACCTGGACGGAGCCAGCGGAGTTTTCAAAGACGTGCAGAAGCTGTTCAAGAGGAAAAATAACCAGATCGAGCAGTTTGCAGTAAAAAGAGTGAGAATTACACCAACGCTTCTTTTTTTTTTTTTTTTTTTTTGAGTTCATCATTTGAAAGCCACACCCCAAGTGTTTCGCAGGTTTCAGTTTTGTGCTTGGTTTACTTCCGCAGGCTGAGCGGCTGAGGAAGATGTCGCCCACCAGAGAGCTATGCATCCTCGGAGTCATCGAGGTCCTTTATCTGTGGAAAGCACTTCAGAACTGCTCCTCCTCCAAACTGCAGATCATGAATCAGGGTGAATTTAACACACGGAGAGGAGGAGGACTGCTTCAGGCAGACCCCGGCTCCCCCTGCACTTCCTAAACTGCTGCACCTGCGTGATGTTTTTTCCCGCCTGTGTTTCTGTTTGGTCAGTGTTACAGAGTTTAGATGAAGCTTCTTGTAGAGGCCTGAAGAATCTCCTGCTGGGTGCCATTCACAAATGCCATGGAAATATGAGAGATGCCATTCAGGTATTTCTCTACACCAAGCAGCTGAATGACTCTGCAGTTATTCTCCTCTGGGAGCTTTATTTTTCTCATCCTCTTCCTCTTTGTTTCCTAGTCTTTCCAGATGGCGGCCAGAGACGAGTACGGACGGCAGATCAACTCGTACGTTCCGCCGTATGCCGTCTATGAGCTGGGATGTATACTCCTCGCAAAGCCAGAGGTCAGTCTGCTCTACTCGGATTGAAATTCGTCACATTTCTTCTGCAAACGGTTGTGCCCGGTATTAATATTGCGATTTCTTCATTATTATTCAGACGGTAGGAAAAGGGAGATCATTGCTTCTGCAGGCAAAGGTAAGATTGAATGTTTGCTTTTTTTTTTTAAGATTTAAAAAATGAAATGTATGCTGTAAGAGATGATGGGCCTGATTTACTAAAGGATTGCACGTACAAAAAGCTGACCTCTACATGTCCGATGCGAAGAATAACACTCACACCCTCAAGTTAGTGTTTTTTCTGTCATGAATGTGAAATATGAGACATGTATCCCAGATAGCACATGATGCTGGGAGGATAAATTATTAATGGACAATGTGTTTTACTACATCTAAAAACACTTGCAGTATTTATTTTTTGTAGATTTTATTATAAAATATTGTACTAAAGATTTGTTTTTTTTTTTTAAGATTTATTTGCAAACTTCCGCCATGAATTTCTGTTGATGTGGTTGCTCAGTGCCGATCACTTCATATTGACCATACAAACCAACACTAATCATAACGTAAACAGAGTCTGATACATGCAGAACCCTCATTTAAATGCTGTTGTTTCCGTACGATGTTACGCGTCGTGTTATTCTTCACCAGCTTTACACGTTTCTCGAGGGATCTGAGTAACTCAGATGAAAACTCAGTCTAACTGTCTAATCTGAAATGTTTTAGGAGGATTTCACAGGCTACGACTTTGAGAATCGGCTTCACGTCCGCATCCATTCTGCCCTCGCCTCTTTGAAAGAAGTAGTGCCTCAGTGACTCCGGACAGGCGAAGCTGCAGCGGCTCAAACTTTGCACAAAGTTTTAAGCCCTTCACAGTAACCGTTTGACATCCCAGTGAACAGACTTCTGCGTCTTTCATTTCTGGAGGGTTTGGAGAAATATGTGTTTGTCACATAGGTGGGGAACGCCGGCAATGAAGTGTCATTTCTGTGCATTTGGTTCGTCAGTAGATGCGGGAGCACGTTTCTACAGTCGTAGGTCAGTGAAGAGGGTCAAAGCAGGGAGGAGGTGATGCTGCCGTGGGCTCACAGGATGGAAACTGTACCTAAAGTTAACAAGTAATCATTAGTGATGTGTTTTTCGCCAGCAAACTATCAACTAATAAATATATATCTGAATTTGGTGATTAGAAAGCACGACCAGTGGAGCACTGACTCTGATCCAAATCTAAATGTGTGCATCAAGAGGCAAAAAACACTAAATTTTCCAACAAACTCTGGAAGAAAAATCAGTTGAGTGCTGCTGGTTACATTATTAGGTCGAGTTAAGAAACTGCCACTCAGCATGTGTTGGTCCAAAATACCAAAACTGCAATCATCTGATAAAAGATAAGATTGCAAAAAAAAAAAAAAAGAGTTATGTCACTTATTTAGTTTTTCGTTTGTTTGTTTTGTGCAAATCAAGGCTGGTAAATCCCCGAGACTGAATCTGAACTGGATGCACAGATATGAAACTGACAGAAATCCTTGACCTCTGGCAGATACGTTCACTCAAGTCTGACTGGTCCTTTTAATTGTTGTCCTCACTCATACATGTTATCTAGCTTGTAGCGACTTCCCCTCCTGACGTGTGCATTTGAAGAGGTTTGAAGAAGCAACTCAGCACTTAAAAGTAACCTTGTAATGAGACCATGATTCCCTGGGAAGTATATTTGCAGCGACTGAGTTACGGATGATAGTGTTTTTCACTTTAATGCTGTTTGAGCATCTTACTCTAATTATACCGTAGAATTTGATGTTGATAGTTCTTCACCAGAGGGAGATTAAGCTGAATATTTCATTTGATAAACTCTTAAAAATGGGTTTCACTTGCTGCACCACAGTATTATATTATGAGTTAAATAAAAAAAAAAAATCAGAATCTGTTTGTCAAAGCGCATACAGACATTTCCATAAAGAAGTCAGATTACTTTTTATTTGAAGTAACCTGACCGACTAGTGGTCTTACTAGCTACGACAGCAATAGTAGAGAAACGTCACTGATCCTCTGAAGTCACGCAGAGTAACAGCTCGCGTGAGTCAGACCGCCGCCGCGCTGCAGCAGTCGGACATTTATAGTAACTGAAGTCATCACACTTCCCAATGCCCTAATGATTTCTCTTTATGGGAAAACACCGGGTATTGATTCTGTGCACTATGCATGGTGTGGCAGTGGCTTTGAGGCAGTTGTGGAGTGGCGTGTATCCATAAAAGACGTTTTAACATGGTACCTTCAGTACTGTAACGTTACCTCTTGAAGGGTGCTGCGACATGTCAGCCTGAGGAAAAAAAAAAAGAAATCAAGGTGTATTCCTCGTGACTTATTTTAATTGTGTTTTAGGCATAGAAGCTTTGAAATTAGTTCTTTAAAGTGGCAAGTTTATTTATGACATAACAGAAGTTGTACTTGCACTATCTATGCTTCTTCTTTTGGTTTGTTTGTTAGTTTTGTTTTGAGTGCTGTGACGGCCAGCGTAACTAATCAGGCTGATTCAATAGCGTTATTTTACATCGAATCGAGAACAACGGCGAGCGTGATTTCATAACCTTTTGAAACAGATTGATGCTGTACATACGAAACACTCCGTGCAGGGTTTATTAAAGAGCACTCCGAGTTTCCGAGCAATATAAGCAAACAAAAGGGGTAACTTATTGTAATTTACAGAGGCTTTCAACCATGGCTGTCTTTGTTTTTCATCTCATGTTCAAGATTGTGGATTTTTCTTGCACTTATCTGGTGAGACAATACTTGTCATCCCTCGTGGCTATGATGGCTGTTAATTGTGGTAAATGTTGAGGTGACCGCTGTGCAAGGAGTCGGTGCAAGTGACGTGTGTCGGTGAAATGTCAATAAGATGTCACCTACCTGCTTTACCAAATACTTCTGTCGCTAAAACAGTTTTTTTTCTCCTTTTGTCACAAGATTCTGTTGAAAATGGGGTTAGAAGTCTGAATGATGGTGTTTCCAATGTGTCACTGAACTCTACAATAAACTGTTCTTCATTTATCTCAGTAACTACTTGGTTGTGTTTTCTTTGTGTGACTTAATTTTAAATGTGCATGGTTTACAGACTATGTTGAAATGCTCACTTAGAATAAAACTTTGATGTTAAAATTCAGGATTAAATGAAAAAAGTCACCCTGTAATCCCCTTCAAGTCATCCTCTGGCTGGAATCAAATGTTTTATCATCAGTTCTCACATCTGTAGTTCTTCTCGTTTTTGCCCATGCAGTGTGGTGGTTTAGTCGATTATCATTCACTCCACGGTGAGAATATTGGAGGATCAGTTTCAGAGTGTAGTCTGCTTGTTTTCTCCACAGTGAAGCTGAAGGCATTTCCAGTTTGTGTCATAGCCTCTGTATTTTCGCTGTGATGGACTGGTGACCTCGTTCAGCTCGACCGGGATTGTCTCCAATCAACACTCAGTTGGATAAACCATCAGTGAAAACCGATTAATGAATTGACAAACGGCTTTCAGGAGGCCCACATGACATGACCCTGATGAGCTGCACTCAATTCCAGATGGCACTGGGAGAAAAGCAGCCAATCACAACACAGAAAAACACATATTTACACATACAGTCATTTCCAAGACATCTCCTGTGCGCATGTCTTCTTCACTTTGGGCCTGGACAGTCCTAGATGAAACACACACACAGAGAAAACATGCAAACTCCACAGAGAAAGGCCCTTTAGCCTCAAACCACGGCTGTGACGTGGAAAACTTTTGTATGATCATGAATTAGTAAAAAAAATAAAAAATAAAAAAAATGAAGAGGGAAAAGAATGTCTAATCTCCAAAAAATGTTTTTTTTTTTTTTTTTTTTGGTTGACATTGCTTAATCCAGCACTACCTGGTAAATATGCTGTCTTGGATTTTACACTCTGTCGCCGTATTTCATAGTTTTAGCATATTTTCATGTATTTAAATATCTTTACAGCTGAAACATGGCATGAGGTCCAAACAGGGCTGCTTCAATTTATTGGTTCAAGTCAGGTATTAACAATTCAATTTCCAATTTAAAGCTATTTTGGAACCTACAGGCACTTTGGTTGATTTTTATGCATGATTGAACATTGCCACATTTTCCTGAGGATTCATACATTTAACCGAGTAAAAAAGTGATTTAAAAAAGTAATAATACCACAAGAACAGTCTTAAATCTAATGGGTGATTGTCATATATGATTATTTCACTGCTATTTGCATTTCAAGGTGTGTTATATGTGTCTGGAATGCAGTGTGCATCAAAATCCTGACCCTCCTCGGCTGGTTTCACATTTCCAAATGATTCATCTCAGGATGTTGCTGCCTCTTGTTCTCATGTTCAGAAAGATGACGATGGGAGTTTTGCTCTGCTAGGAGCATGCCAGGAGAGTCTCTTGAAGAAAACATGTCTGTCACACTTAGCACAAGGTAGGAGCTCAGCCAATAAATTATTCAGGCTGCTGTGCCACTGAATTTAGACATGGCAGAGCAGAGCTTGACGGGCGGCAGGAACAATGCTGCCACTCCTCCTGCAGCCTCCTCTAGTGGACGCTCTCACCTACTAAATAATCAAAAGACATTCTTTCACATCTTTGCTTAAACAAAACAGGGATTCAGCTCGTCTTTCTTCACTTAAAAACCTGGAAAATGTTTTCAGTTTGCGGAAACGCCGTCCAGATGTATTGATTCTTTTAAAGCACATTGCTTCTGTGCATGAATCAGACCGTGGCAGTTAAACACTGATGAATTAAATAAAACATTTGTATCAGATGGATGTGGAAGAGCCACAGAAGGCTAGAGAGAGAGAGAGAGAGAGAGCAGTAGGAATGGTAGGACTGTGCAAAGTACAAGGTCACAGAATGCAGTTGCATTGTGTTTCACTCAGGATGAAACCTGAGCACCCAGCGTATCCTACCACCCAATAGAAAGTTCCTGTTCACCCCGTCATTGTTTCTGGGCTACGTTGCAAATGAGCTCAGGAAAATGTTCCCATCCCAGGTGACAATGACTCATTTAGATTATCATAGGAGTGCAAAAAGAAAATCCAAACGGTTATTGCAGCAGAAAATCATTTTTAATGCGGTGCTGTCTGGCAGTCTTCAGATGGATGATGGTGAAGTGAATCTCTGCTGATTGAGGAACAGAAAGCTCCCCAGACGTCAGACTGTCATGGGCCTGCAGTGTGTGGGTGGGATCGCATGCACAAGGACACACTGACATCAATTAGCAAGGTCCTCTCATCCCTGCAATCAGCTGGAAGACCATCCAGAGGTTACTCCACACATCCCCACTTCACGTCAGTTCATGTGGTCTGCTCCACTCTGCTACATATAAATTAGACTACCGTGCACCAAGGAAAATATCTGTCTTTAGTAGCTGTTCTCTCCTACTAAATTCCTAATGAAAAATATTAAACAACTGTAAAACTGACTTCTTACTTTTACAAAACATCAGTTTGATGCAGTATGACTTTATTTTCCTGGAAACAAGACATTAAAAGAAAATAATTTTAATACAAGATTACTATAATGTCAATATGGAAATCTCCATGCCTCATTCATCCATTCATTCTTATCCCGCCCTGACCCCTCCAGCTCCATCCTCATCCCACACTCCCCGACTGACTCATCCCTGTGACATTTATTTAGCCTGGCCCCTTAAATCTTCCCCCTCAGACGCCTCCTGATCTCTCTTATTGCTTCGCTCCTCCCTGCCTTGAGACACTGAGCATCTCAGACACATTTCTCATCCTGAGTCTCATCCAGAACCAGTCTGATCGCCACGACGCTGCATCCTTCGTCTCAGCTCATTCCGAGTCCATTGTGGTCGTTGCCAGTGAATCAATGGTCGCCTGGTTCTCACTGCGAGATAATAAGCATTTGTTCCAAAAAAGAAAAGATTGGCTGCCGCTGCTTTAGAGCACTGGCTTATCATCACCGTGCTAACAGACAGACAGGCAGATGCTGTTAGAACATGCAAACTCAATGCACTCATTCTCTATAGCCTTTTACATTAAGTGAGGATCTCGAGAGCTTTGTGCTCATCTTACATTAGTAAACAAACGGGGTAATCTCTGCAGCAGACGCCAGTTCATCAGAAGGAGACACACAATCAATAATGACCAGAGTCAATATGTAGCCATTGATTAACCCAGCAGCACGTCTTTGGGCTGTGGGACGAGGCTGGAGAGCATGCAAACTCCGGAAAGTAAGGCTCAGGTTTAGGCTTTAGGGGGAGTTATATCACAGAACCTTTAATTCGGTTTTAGGGTTTCCAGGGAATTCCAGTGTTTCTTATTTATGGGAGAAAGGCAGTCTTTCTTTGGTTGGACAGTACTTGGTTCCTGGAACACATTCTGTTGAAAATGTGAATGAATCGTGGGGTGAAGAAGAATGGTTGCTGGAAATTTTGAGGGGATAGTTGTGAGTTTTTATTTTTATTTATTTATTTATTTTTATATATCTTTTTGCATCGCAAGCATTTAATGCTAAATTTGTTGCATGAAAACCATCCTGTACATAAACACTGATTAATCGATCTACTACATCTGATTGTTGTCGAAGGATGGCCACAAGAAATTAAAGTATGTAATTCAGGAGGTTTATTTAAAATGATATTTGTAACCAAAAATTCCTCTATGAGTTTGACCTGCTGATGCAGCTGTGAGTGATAACACGGATGGTTGCAGCCACAGATGGTTAAACCACCTTTTCACACCTGCCCTCACCATGTTTACCGTTTGCATTTTGCTTCAGTAAATAGGGAGAACAACTTTCCTCTGCAGAGCAGGTTACTTCAGAAAGGGTCACTGAGGAATGTGCAAAGAAAAAAAACAAATGATCGGAAATACATTTCTGCTCTGTAATTGAATTTGTGTTGCCAGGCTGTGCTCCGGGACATTTCAGTGAACAGTTTCCATGGTGCAGCAGCCGGTTTGTCTCCTCTCAGCTTGATGTCCCTGCCTTGACCTACTAAACCTCATTCACACAATAGAGTTTAATCCCCCTCTGCCACTGCATTCAGCACTGTCCTGGGAAGCAACACATGTATGTTTTACCAATTCAGATGAACATCTACTCAAATGTTTCTGCTGTTATAAAAGCTATTGACCTATAAATGATTGTGATAGTGTCCAATATTCAGTTTGTTGACCAAAACTGCATCTACCAGATTCAGACCAGTTCAGGCCAGCCTGTAGGATGACCATGTAAGTAAAATCTTCATTGTGAAGAATTGCAAAGAATATAAACACAAGTCAGCTGACTGAGAGCAATGCAGCAGATCAGAGCAGAACTCAACCTCACTCTGCTGTTGCTGATCACTTCATTCATTCATTTCTTTTCACTTATTCATAAACCCATAGATTCAGTTTGGCCTTTATGACAACAGTGGCTGTATAAATCCAAATTTCTATATTGGAAAAGATCAGTTGCTTCAAGATTCAGCTGACCTGGGCCGACACATAGACCCTGTGCTGTTAGCATGGATCTGCTCCAGCGATCCTGAGCATTTTTAAATGTGACACAATTAAAATAAGCAAATAAAAGACAGTGGCATGGTGGTTCTCACCGCACAGCGAGAAGACTGAGGGTTCAGATACTTGGCCTTCCTATCTGGAGTTTGCATGCATATGTGAACTTCTTCTGGACACTCCTTTTTACCTCCAACAGTCCAAATACATGAATGCTTGCTCCTTGGTGTGGATGTGAGTGAATGGTTGTCTGTTTAACTGTTTGTCCTTTAATGGACTGGTCACCTGTCCACAGTTAACTGCGATTAGCTCCAGCACCCTTTGACCCTGCACCTTATAGCCCAGGGGCCTGCAACCTTCATGACCAAAAGAGACAATTTTGTGACTTTCCACCAAGTCAAGTTGGTCTGGAGCCACAAAGCACATTTACCCTTTAAAATGAAGGTAACGCAGCTTAGGAGGTTTCAAAGTTTCATATCCTATGATTCGTATATGAAGTTAGGGTTCAGGATAGTGAACATTTTATAACATTTAACCTATTTGTGTATCTGATTTTACCAGCTTTGCTCCCCTTTTCAAGTATTTTTTTATTGTCAATTTTGACATTTTAGCTGTATTAACCATTTTAGCTTATTTTAAGCAGTATTTAATGTTGTTTTATAAATTCTAGACATTTTAGCCCCCCCCCCCCCCCTCATTTCTTCTGTTTTTTTTTTCTCCATATTTTACTTGTATTTCTTTTTTAATCCTTCTTGAACCAAGAGTGACTGATCATTTTGAACAGTACTGTTGTGTGTAACCACAATAAAACAAGTTCAATGTTTATTCACGTTTCATGGAGTGAAAGCTTTCTGGAGCCACCACAGAGGGACTGGAGCTGCAGGTTGCACACCTCTGCTATAGAGGATGGATGGATGAAAATAAAGACTATGAATTAGTGTGATTTCACTTTATTTTTGCAGCACGCATGAAAACAACATGCCACTGACACTGCTCTTCAGTTTCTTCATGAAAACAGGTACACTTTTTTTGCAGGTAGCTGCCCTCGGATGTCCCCGGTCTGCACGGAGCCCCGGTGCAGGCTGGGAGAGATGTGGAGCAGGTGCTGGATTCGGCCGTGCCGCCCACTCCTCCCTCCCTCCCTCCACCACTGCATCGATGCTGTTGGAGTCACCTCCCTCGGCGGTGATGTCAGCGGCTCGCTGGAGCTCCAGCATCCTCCACACAGACAGCCAGACTACAGAGCCATTTTGACCGTCTGGAAGCGGGCTGGATCCTCTCCGCCCGACCCTCAGCACCACCTCCAGCTCCAGCTCCTCCGCCACCGCCGCCTCCTCCACTCCGCGGTCGTCGCGTGCGGCTCACCCCTCCGGTTCATGGAGAGGAGCGGCTGCTAGCCGGAGCAGCGCCGGACCGGGAGGTGGAGGAAGAGGAAGAAAGAGGTGGAGGATAACCTCTCCGGAGCGGACGACTCGCAGCCTCCGCTCGGCACTGCGGAGGTACGTTTCTCATCTCTCCATCTCCCTTCCCTTCTCCATTGTCCTCCGGCCCCGGGCGGGGGACGCAGCTTTCACCGGGGCGGTCTTCCTTCATCTCCTCCGGGGAGGAGACGGGCGGAGGGTGCGGCCATAGCCGAGGCTGTCAGCCCCGGAGAGACACCCCGACTGCCCCGTAACACCACCACCGCCTCCGAGGGGCATTTTGCTGCACCCACACGCCGTCAAACACGCAAATAAACGTGACTGGGCTGAGCTGAATAAACCCGTAACACCCGCCGGAGGGGGTTTCACAGCATCCACCGAAATACAGAGCTGGGTGTTAATTCATCACCTCTGGACCTGGCCTTTAGCGGAAAACAGGAATTAATCCTACATGATCGTCCGAATTCGCCCATCCCGGATGTGTTGTTGGGGTTCGCTGTTACCTTTAGAGTGAAATAATGTCATGGATAAGGTTAAACGCATGAATATGTGTAGCAGAAAGATGGTGACAGTCCAGCTGAGCTGCGACATCAGCTGATTGGTCTGAACAGGAGATTATACTCATGGATCTGTTTTTTTTATATATATATTTTTTTTATAAGGGAGGCTGAAACAGATTATTTTTTTTCGACAAGTGTGGCCAAGAATGATTTCAGTCAGAGGTTGTGTGAGGAAAGAGCGACGCGTGATATTTTGGCACGAAGAAGAGATTAAAGGGAAGCCTGTGTGTTTTAGTGAGTGCAGCACAGCTTCCATGAGTGTTAGACCTCACCTCTCACTTCTCACTGACTAACCTTTGGGTGCCAGCTGTGGAGGAAGCAGGGTGACACAGCAAATCTACCCGAGTCACAAACTCCAGAAAGCCATGCAAACACACCGCTAGAGAGACCCGGTGGTGTCAGTGACTGTCGCGCCTGGACATGGACACGGATGAAGTTATTGATGAAGGCACGAGCTGGATGTGCTGATGAGTCACACTTCTTACGGACAAGCCCAGATCACAGCATGAGTGGAAGGATAGTGTTTTTAAAGATGAGTTGCCGGTGGAACTTGAGCCAGAGCCTGGATTTGTGGCAGGTTTCCGTGCCATTGTCATCGAGAGAAATGCCCTGACATTTAGCTGCAGCTGCCGTCGCTGCTGCTACTGCATTTCTTTTGTTACTGTTAGCTTCATTATCCATACTCCCTGACTGTAGCTGACCATGCACGGTCCTTTCATGTTCGAGCCCTGCCCTCCTCTGTTGTCTGGAGCGCATCAGCCACTCGCTGAAACACTCAGACTTCACAGCTTTTGGCAAAAAATGTAAAATTAATATTAACAGTCTTGCAACATGAGTTACTGAACTGACAGCGTCAGAGTTTTCATGTCTTGTCTCTTACAGACATTGCAGCTTTCACACTGTTCTGTTTACATTAACTAGATTGTCTCAAGTGCTGAAACTCGGGGAAAAATACACAAAAATACATACGTATTGACTCGTGGTGGCACATGTAAAGTAGTGAAGAAGAAAAATCAGCTGTTGACAGTCTGTTGATAACCCTGATACATCCCTATGTAGCTCGTAGGTTTCCTATTACTCTGTAAAGAGCAATAATATTGTAAGCAGGAGTTACTTTTGATATACTGGTGCCACGTTTAGGGCGTACCCTGCTGTTTGCATGGAGTCGACTGACATAGGTTCCTGCTCCACCTGACCCTGTCCTGAATGAACGGATTCCAGTGATGACTTGACACATTGTTTCGTCAGCTACAATCTATATTTTTGTGTCTGTATGAAACATGAATTGGACATCTGTTTCTTTTTCCCCCCCCCTAATTCTGTACTGTATTTAAGTTAATGCAAATTCAGTTACAATTAGATTGCTTTGCTTTCAATTCTGCAGATCTTCATCAGACCGAACACCCGGCCGCTACAGAAGGCATCGCAGGGTGTGAGAAGTCAGCACCATGGCAGGGGCCTCTGTGAAAGTAGCGGTCCGGGTCCGCCCTTTCAATTCGAGAGAGATCGGAAAAGAAAGTAAATGCATCATTCAGATGTCTGGAAACACCACCAGTGAGTATTCCAAACGGCACATTTCTTCTCAGTTTGAGTTGTCTGGGAGTGGAGATCCATGGCCACAGACCAGTAGGAAAGGTTTAGGAGCCGTCAGCCCGAGCTACAGGATTTTTCAACAAGCATTGTTGAAAATTCAAGGTTGTTGAGCTGCACTGTTGCCTGCCTTAATCTGCAAATCTGCGTAACATCTACAGTGACTTTAAATCTCTGGAAAACAAAGCCTGCTTCAAGATACAAAATAAAAGCACACTATTTCCAAAAAAAAAAGTAATTTCAGAAGAAATCCAAATTTACTGAGACACAATGTCACCAAGCTGAGGTTTTGTACATGACTGACATGTGTCAAATAACCTCAGGGCTCCATGTTTTCAGCTGCTAAACAGAGCGAACAGTGAAGGAGTTATCAAATCATAATCACCTGCTTTGTAAATCTGCTGAACATCACGCTGTAGGAGACATAATCTCTGCCAGATTCCGACAGAAAATTATTCTGGGTGAGGCCTGTTATTTAGATTAAAAATATCTCTCTACTCCTCATTTTCTAATTGGTCTTTCTATTCATATCTCTCACGAATGCAGAACAGAACATATAACAGTGGCAGGAGATAAAACTTTCAGCCATTTAATTGTAAAAGTGCAGTGAGATTTCTGATGGTTCATATCACTATGTAATTGTCATTTTAAACCATATGGCATGTGACACTCCCTTTGAATAACCAACAACAACCAAAGCTACGAACAGGCTCCCAGTTCATTCGTTACGTCAAATAAGTGTGTTTTTGGTCAGTTATGTCATTGTGTGAAATTTGTTCAAGAAACTGCTGCTTGCTGAGCAGGAGGCTGAAGCTTTTGGAAAAATCAGCCCATCCTCGAGCATTGGGCGGGCGGGCGGGCGGGCATCTAAAGAGGAGTTCTACCAGATCTCCTCAGATCTGCTCACAATTGGGTGCGGATCATGTAAAGATCGTCGTTCCCCAACCCCTTCAGAGACCAGCAGAGAGTCTGTCAGAAGTGGGTTCTCCGAGACCGGGGCCCCGCCCGGCAATAAAGAGTGACGAGAGAATGCTGAAACAGCAGAAGGAGCAATCTCATGACCAGACCTCCAGAGTACCCATGGAACGGCGTCGGCACCATGCCGCCACCCCTGGATCCTGGCGTCTTCCTCCTGGATCCTTGGAGACAGACGTGGTTCGCCTGACAACCGTTCCCCCCCAAGGAGCTCATGCAGGAGGGCTGGGCTTTGGCAACAAATAAATGTGGGCCTTCCAGGATCTCCTTTTAAGACAGGCAGAGAAACTGGCAGGGGCACGCCCTCCAAGACTTCCTCAGAGTCAGGAAAAGAAGACCCTCTTGGACCTCCATACATTCTGGAAAGGACCCCTGCCTGGACCTCTTGGAGTCATCCAGGAACAGGCTCGTCTTTGGAGTTATGCTGAGGTGACTCCTTCTGGACTCGGACACATACACCTGTGGACGCCCTTCAGAGATCAGCAGAGAAGCTAATAGACGTGGGTCCTCCTGGGCCCTTTTGGAGACCAGCAGGAGACAAAGATGGGCGTGTGGTGATGCTAGGATCTCTTTGAAGACCTTGCTGGATTCATCTGAGGGCAGGCCATCCTGGACCACCTTGGTCATCTAAAAGAGTGTGGGCTTTTGGATCCACTCAGGGACAGGTCGAGCTGGACCGTCCTGGACCCCCTTGGAAATAGTCAGAGGTTCCCTGACGTCTGTGGTGCCATCTACTCCGAGTAGCATCCTGAGAGCCAGCAGGCAGGAAGCTAGCAGCCGTTAAGCTAGCATGCAGAGTGCTAGTAGCAACATGGCGCATCGAGTTCAGAATGTGCTTCCTGGAGGCTGAAGTCTGTCCCACTTAAGCCTCACTGTTCCTGAGCCTCCTGCACCCAGCACCATGACCCAGGGGTGAACATGATCTTCCAACGACCTCCAGCTGGTCCTGCTCACCAGAGACTGCCGGCCGGAGTATCTGGAGTTTTCTGATGCAGCAAATTATGTGTGTTCTTGTGGGCGGCGTGAATAAAGGGCCCAAAATGCTGAAGCAGGCAAAAACCGATCATTACTGAAGATGAGATAATTCCATGAACAAGAACAAGAAAAAAAAAAAGATTTTTCACAAAAAGGGGACAATGAATCCACCGTCCAAGAAATTCCTTAAGGGAGAACCTGAAATCCAGAGGTGAATTATAAACTCAGATAAACAGGGAAGAAGTAACAGGTGAAGAACAACAACGAGGACAACTAAACTAAGAAGACCAACAGAACAATAAATAATATGGAACAGAGAGAACATTACGCACAGCTGACCGTCAACAACCAGAACCCACACAGGAGGACACGAGAGGAGCAGTAAGACGGTGAACTAGAATCTAAGACCAGAGCAACATGGAAGCAAGGACACCAGGACCAAGGACATACAGAAGAGATGACATGAAACCAGAAGACTCAGCAAAAACGATGCAAAACACTAGAGTGATCACATTTTTACCAGAGGGAAAAAGAACACAGAGAGGAGCCAAGCTGCAACCGAAGTATCAGCATACCTATTATTAACTAACAGAATACAGTTTTTTTAATCGGTAATCTCTATAACAAACAATATTGTTTGTTCATAGTAAAAAGAAACCCAGTCTATTTGTCTATTATGACCAGTAACCATATTTGATCCTGATTTGAAGCAGCAGAGTGGATTCTGCATCACCCCCGTGTCTGAAGGTGGCATATTGTGATTTCTACAGCAGTCTCACTGTTGAACAGTTCAAAACAATAAGATATTTGTTGCATTTTCCAGCTTCTAATGAAGAATCTAATCTTCAGAATTCACCTGTGCTGCACAAGGATGAAAAAATCAATATCAATAAAAGTTTTTTCTCCTATTTCTTTGAGGCAATTTCTATCCCTAACACTAATTCTGCAATTAATCACGATTTAAAAAATTACTCTTCCTACAATAACATGATTCAGACTGACAGCCCTAAAATTAAAAAAAAATGTTGCATGTATAACATTGGAAAAATAAAAAATGGAAAAATAAACGAAAGATAAATTTACTATCAAAAATGCTGCAGCCAGTGGGTTAATAGTCAATAATCCATCTTGATGAAAAACTTTTGGACCATAAACTGTGATGCTTTTCATTTTCATCATTTGAAATTAGATTTCTTTTTTTCTTCTAATTTTCTCTAAGGTGGTTTTAGTTTTTGAAAAACAAAAAATAACTTTGCATATTGTGCAATGTGCCAGACCAAGTTTTATTGTTGCTGTCATGGCGTGCGCTCCAGTTGAGAGGAGGCCGCGGATTCCCTGGATTCTACCGAGCACAGAGCGAGGAGACTGGAAAGACACTCGATATGTAGTCTGCTTAGCAAGGTAAAGCCAGTCGTCAATAATGGATGAGACGTCCTGAAATATTTACCGTTTGGCCTAATTTAGCCATCTCCCTCCTCCTCGTTCATGTCATGGGTGACTAGACAGCAAGCTGGGTGGCCGTTTTGGGGCTGTACTTTTTTTTTTATTTGGGATTTTTTTTTTTCCCCTTTTTTTTTCCTGCTGCCATAAAACACGCGAGCTCGCAGCACGACTGCGTGTAGAATCTAAATCCCTCCAGTAGGAGTGGTGTCACATCCTTGGCTTCTTGCTCCGTCTCCACGGTAGCGTACGAGTATTTAACTGTCAGCCCTGTCTCATCAAGCAGTGCAAACTTACTTCAGAGATCCTGCAGTCTACTGGAAAAATGCTCTCAGTGAATTTAATGATGAAATTTACTTGCATTGCCAGGGCTGATCTGTGAATTCTTGTTTTATAGTTTTCCCACTTATTAAAATATTGCTGTTAAGCAGCGTATGCAGGTAAAGTTGACATAAAAACACTGAATATTCACTGACACACCGTCGTCACATGTCTCTGTTTAGTTCAGCTTAGATTAAATGTTCCAACTACTCTGTTACAGTCAAAAAGTATATAATTTGTAAAAGTGTTGTGTTGTTTTCAGAGGTGTAAAAGTTTGGTTGGTTTGCTTAAATGTTGTAACATTACGTTTAGTGGTTACGCAGCAATTGCCACATATCACAGTACTGAAAGTCTGACAGTTGGATTTATTCCTGGAGGTAAATGTTTTCTGATCCAGCCTCCTGTTGGCAGGCTGTCCTCATACTGAGGGTGACATCCTGGCTTTCTTATTTCTTCTCTGGTGGAAATGGCTGAAGACAGATCGCAACACTACCACCTAGTGGCGGGACAGGGAAACAACACTTGTTTCCCTGTGATACTGTAAGGACAGCTTGCTTTCTTTGGTACTTTACTCTTGAGGTTAAAGTTTGAAATGAAGATGCAGATCCTACCACTGTGATTGCAAAAAAAATATTTAGTATACCTTTTAATATGTACTTGTGCTTCTTTGCAGTAAAAGAATGGCAGATCATCCAGCGGTGTGGGTATTTAAAGATTATTAAGCTCTCATCTTAAGTGTTTCCGACTCCGGATCGAATTGAGCTGCATGGCGCTGTTATTTGAACTTGACAGCATTGATATCGAGTGTTGTAATGTGAGACAACGTGTAGTCTTGGATTAGATTTTAGCCTCAGGATGTGGCGTAATTGCTGTCTTTTCCTAGTTTTGAACCCTGCATCACTACAAAAAGATGTGAGTTCTGTGTAAATCCCTCTGTCCCAGTTTATCCCACTTAGTCATCGCATGTCCATAAACAATGGTTATTTATCAAAAATCAGATGAATATTTTAGTGCCTGTACCACTAATCACTCCTGCAGTAGTTATGCAACAGCTGTATTGAGTTATCTGTTTTATTCCTTTTGTCTGCGTGGCTCTTTTACATTGAAATGATATTAGATAGAGCTCCACAGCATAGGATTTATGCACAACCATCAAAACAGGCTGTTGATACAATCATTAATACAATTAAATAAATCTTAGCATTTCAGTTTGAAAGATGAGATCACCTTCATTTCAATAGACCGTTCACATCTAGGCGGTGAAGATGTCACCATTTGCTGTTCTGCACTTTTTATTTCACAAAACCTTTTTCCTCTCGAACGCCCAGCTGTTGGTGCTTAAAAATACTGTTTGAATGGTTTTGCGAATGATATCAATAGTCATGAGTAAGTGATCATGAGGGCCTCTGAGGACGTGTTAACAGCACGTTTTTATTTGAAAACACAACACTTCTGTTGCATTTTGGATGTTTCTTTACACGACAAGCATGGTTGAAGTCGCTCCCGGTCCAAATTCTCCTGGACTTGTTTGTTTTAGAGTTGACGGTCAAGCTGAACAGCGAGCCAACGTTGCATCTGTCCACACGAATGTCCGTATTCGTTTCCATTGTTGATGTTTAAGGCGTATTGCACACGCGTGTGGTTTCATTCCAAAAAAAAAACCAACAGCACTAGTGGCCCAACATGGAAACTGCTTTTTTTTTCTACATTTCTGTTGTTTCCATGTAAATGGACATTGTTTTCAAAACGCTACTGTGTTAAACACCAAACTTTTCAGAAATGAAAACATTGAGTAAATGGCGCAAATAACTTCATCCTTATGGCTACTAATTCAACAAACAACAAGGAAATAAAAAAAAACAAACAGATATCATTTGGTTATGAAATCATTTGATGTTTTTCACATTAAGAATTTATTGATTAGAAAATAAATGATGGGGGCTGTGTGTGACCAGTTAATCATGTTTTATACAATTTATGTAATTAAAGATGCTATCAATAAACACCAAGCACCTCTCAATATTTTCAACTAGTCGACAAAATAGCTTTAATTTAAAACAAAAAACTGAAGGAGACAGACCAATCAGCTGGTAAGAATTGAAAAAAGTTCATGACTCAATTAAAGAGTTTCTAAATGTAAAGTTTTTAAGGTCAACCATATTTTACATGGTGTTGCCATTAATAGAACTCTCCGTGCTGTTTAGAGGCACAAAGCAGCTTTCAGTGAGACTTAGGGCCTTTGAGCAGAGCAGATTGTTCTTTCTCAAAGCGATTGAATAGCACTGGATGTGGCCTGGAGGATGTGAGCAGGCTGATGTCATGAAAAAACCCATTGGTAGCGGCGTCTGGAGGGGCTGGGTGTAAATACCCCCTATTCAGTCCCCAGTCTGGACTGGAGAAAGAGGAAAGAAGCTGGAGCTCTGGATTTTTCTGGGGTGCATTTCTTGCTCTCCCCTTTGTGCCTCCTGAACTCATGTGCGGGTCAATAGCTCAGTTCCCAGAGCGTCGGAGAATGGCAGGGATCTTGTTGTTTGAGGGGTCTTCCCTCCCACGCTGGCCTCATTAAGATGCAGGAGACAGACCTCAAGCAATAATGGGGCCCCATCTCCTAAGTACTAGTCGGAGGAACTAGTCGGTGGTTAGATTTATTCTTTTTGTGCTGCAAGAAAGTTTTAAACATGTCAGGCTTTGCACTGCTCGGCCGTTTGCCACTATAATCCCTTGTAATATCTGTAGAAACACGTTGGTATATGCATGTGAATGTAAAGGCATTGTACGAACCATTGTAGCAGTGGGTGTGGTTACCTTTTGAATACTGTTTAGTGGCAATTTTATTGGTATTAATGCTGCTGCCTTTTCAACAGTTAACCATTAACGGTCTCATGTTATGCGAAACTCACTTTCCATTGGTTTTCTAGCAGTAATGTGAATAATCGCAGTCTGTGTATGAGGTCCTGGAAGAGAAGTCTGTCATCTCCCTCACTTGTTCCAGCTTTTAGCGACTGTGTTGAAAAACTGTATAGGATGGAACCTTTGACAAACAAACAAACCAGAATCATGTTTACGGCTCACAAATACAAAAACAGTGCCTTGTGATCTTTTTACAGGCTTTAAAAAGTGCAGAAGTCCCACGTGAAGCAGCGAACAGCTGCACTTAAACTGAAAGTAACATCTACGTGGCTCTCCTGCAGTTGCTGTCAGTGGGTTCACAGCCCTTCAGCCAGTCAGACCTGCTGACGCAGCCACATTTCCTCTTCTATTGACCGGGGCAGGTCACCCGTGACGGTCTGACCAGCATCATTCAGTCACAATTATGAAGACCCGACAGCTTCAGACAAAGACGAACATGGAACGTGCCATAAGCGGAGGCTGAGAACTTGAGTGGACGGTGGCTGAAATGAAACGGCAGCAGGTTGTGGATGCTGCATTCAGGAAACTTGCTAGAAAACGATGACAGCTCCGGTGATGAGTAGCGGCGTCTGATAAAGAAGGTATAGTGGAAAGCTGGGGACGCCTTTCTGATGATCATGACTCACCGCCGTCACAATACGTCAAAATAGTATCAATTTTATTAATAGCGGGATCTCAAAGAACGTAATTGTATTGTAAATGCTACTCACAATGAACCAGTGAATTGTCCACGAGTGACTGAACAATTGTAGGAATATTCTTTTTAGTTTTCTGTGTTAGATGAATTAAAGCAGTGGTGTTCTTTGTAAATAGATATTTGTATATTAAGAATCACTGTTATCATTAATAAAGTCAAAAAGCCAAAAGTAGATTGTTTTCCAGCAGATCGCAAGATTCCATGTTAAGAAGTCCGTAATGAATTAATGTTTTCATGTGTTTTAGTTTAACAACTTCAATATTTCCTGAATAATTTGTGGTTATTATGAATTGTACATTTATTGTTACAAACATAACAGACTTAGAAAAGTATCTCATAGAAAACACAAATAAGCTGGTTTTAAAAACATTTTCTTTTGCCCTGATGTGATTTGCATCTGGTTGAGAACAAAGAAGCATGTAATGTAAATCTAAACTAATAAATTAGAGTGTATGCAAATCTTGTGGCGATGAACGTGTGGCTGTGACGTGCGCTGGCATAAACTCGTCATCTGGTGACGAGGTTTGTGGGAACACAGACAGAGGATAAACAGTGGCTGCAGCCCGTCTTATTACCCCCTCTGACTTGTCGTTTATAAACTCGGCACACAGCTAGAGGAAAGCGTTTCCATTGTAAAAAGAAAGGGCAGATGGTAAATGAGGGGCATGATGGGAAATGCTGAAGACGTGACCTGCCTGCTAAAAGAATTATCCTCTGAGGAGGATGTGAAGGCCGTCGTGCCCTGTGTCTCCCCATGACCCTCATATATGCTGCGCGTCGCGACCACTCTGAAATAAATGCCTTATCTGAGTGCGAGGCACTTAGCTTTCCGGTCCTGAAGCATCGGCTGCATGAATCACACGATGAAAGATGAGTAAGCAGCGAGGATGTCGTGCTGCAGAGGCTCTGCTTCTGAGAAATCATTGAATCCTGGTTTATTGTTTCATTTCAGAGGTTTGGTAAAGTCCTCTGTGTCTCTGTGTCACTTTATTTTATTAATGATTTCTGCTTTATCGCTTGAGTCCATATAAGTATTCTTTATTTGGTGAAAATTACAGTGTCCTTTACTAAGTATTTTTTCTTTACCCGTACATGGCGCAGCACTTTAATAGCTCTTTACTACTCTGTGAGAAAGATGGTATGAAAATAGAAACCATGGTAATATCAGATGTGCGGTGAAAGAGTGACATTGTCAACAACAACGCCTCTCAACATCACTGTTACACACATGCCGAGCGGAGTAATTATCTGCCTCGGCTTGATCAATGTTGACTTTCCATCTCGTTCTAAGAGTCTGCCGTTCTGATAGACAGCAAATAAACGGCTTGCAGTCTGTCTTTGTTTGACTGTGGCCTTCTTCCAGGGTACGCAGATGAGTCATGGCCAGTAACTGAGGCCTGATCTCTTTGTCATGTTGAGGGATGGACCTGAAATCTGAAACCCAAGTCAGCCACTCTGGCCTATATTTCATCGCTGGAAACACACGAGCAGCATAAAGAGGAAACAACAGTGTGTGTACACTTACTTCGCTCTGTACTTAGCCCCGGGCCTGCTCTATTATTGACCACATCTGCATTAGCAGAGAAAATGGTCTGGAGCTCTGGGAGGAAGGAGGAAGCATTTTTCATCATTGGCATCAAAACAGACAATAAAAATATTGTTTTTGTTTAGCACCACTTACACCAAAGACCTTTGATTTCACGGACAAAATGTAAAATTTAAATCTTGTCTTTTCATTCCACTTTGTCACTTTGGCATTTTTGAGGCACCATACTGTCATTTTCTCAGTTTCTCAATGTTTTGTTAGTTCACTACATTAAAAGTGACTTATTTTTTCAGTGATTCAAAAGTTTCCCATGACATGGATCAAGTAAATCACAAAATTATGCATCAACACCATTTTTTTTCTCTTGACTTTTTGGATCAGTTTGAATAGTTCAGTCAAGCTCGTTGCAATCAATTTGTTTTCTATGTAACCATCACATTGAAGTGTGTTGATGTAAAACCTACCTCGCCATACACAAGAACTAAACCAGCAAGCCAGTTATTGGAAGTGGTGTGGGAGAGTAGTGCAGACCAGATTAAAATGTCTTAGTTATCTGTCTCATCACTCATTAACCAGTCATAAATCCATCCAGTTCTGCTCATCATGTTGGTAATTCAAAGCAGGAGTTTCCTCGGTAACTCAGTGCATGTCCACAGCACTGCGTTTGTTTTATTTAACACCAGAAATCAGGAAAGGCTGGAAAATTCATCATGACTGTACAAAACCTCACCATCTAAATGTATAAAACCATGCAGATTGAATAAATAAGTAGTTATTTACAAAATGTGCATGTAAGGTTTTTTTCAGCACCATGGACAGCGCTCTTTACTCTGTGTGTGTGTTCAGGTGCATGGAGCAGTGTGTGGAGAGTAACTTTTTATTTTATATAAGTTGATGATAAATGACGGATGAAACTAAGAATTACTTTAATAAATCAGACATTTTATTATATATTTTTTGTGTGTGTGTGTATCTGCGTACATGCCAGAGGGCACCATACAGACGTACATGCATTACAGACATTTGTTTCTCCTTCCTATCGGGATTTTATTGAAATACCACTTGATGTTATGACTTTAAACTTAGTGTGAAACACTTTTAAATTCCATTTTCACACAATAAGACATATTTAGAAGCATGATGCTGGCTGAAAACAGATGCATTTCACCTCTTCCAACTCATGCACGGTAACGGCAGTCTCTCTCGCTGGATTTCAGTAAAAGATTGGCTGCTTGCTAATGAGGGTAATGCTCTGCTTAAGCAACTTTTCTAGAGATTAATTATTTTACCATACACACTGCAAGTTCACTGCATCAATCAAGCTGTAACAAAAGATATTTTACCAGAACAAAGAGGGCAAAACAACAATTTAGTCTTATGTTTGTCATCAACATACAAATTTAAGTTTGAGAGAAACAAAGAGACATGAAATATCATCGTTTGGTCAATGAAGGTTTAATTTCTCCTGAAACTTTCAAACAACAGCCTCTGCCATTTCAGCCTGGCTGCTGGCACCAGGCCTGGTTGTTCTTTTTCTTAATCTCTGTCGTTTATTTATTTTTAAGCCCGCTGCCGTCATGAGCGATGTGCCTCAATAAAAAATTAGCCAGTGCAGTTGTAGGGAGGACTCTGTAAGCAGGGGGTTATTATGCATGTCATGTTTAACACATGTAGGAAAGAACAGACAGCCATCAGGATGAGTTTAATGCTGTCGGTGTCATATTCACCGGGGTGGCGACTGTCAGGACGGTGCATAAGGAAATAAATTAGCATCAGTAGCTGTTCAGTAGGAATTTTTCACATCAGACTTTCTTCCTTTGCAAACGGCTCTCTCTGTCATGATTTCAGTTTCGTCTAACAGAGTTAATAATAATAAGATGTAGCTGCTGGATCTTCAGCCTCATGTGTCACAGTCTATCTATGTCATCTTATATCTGTATCTAAATCTATTTCATATGAAAGACGAAAGGTTTCAGTGGCTCTTGTGGATTTGACTATTGATTTGTGCTTAAAGGGCACATGTGACTTTCAGAAAACCTGGCAGAAACTAGAAGACAGAGAAATCATGTTAGCCGCCAGGGAGTGATAAATATTCTAACAACAGAGGTGGAATTTATTGGAGGAGCCAGAAGAATTAGCTGAGGGCTGCTGGTTGTTTCATTTCCTGGACTGTTGCAAGATTAACACAGGTCTCTATTTTCCATGTGCTCAAAATAACCACTTCTTTTTGTGTGTTATATATTGAATAAGAAAAACAGAAGACAGGCCATAGTGGTGATAATGAGCACTTTTGCATGGCAGTCTGGGAATGGCATTTTTTCTTTTTGTGAATTCAGCTCTGCAGATTCAGTCTGTGAATTATTCGAAAAATCAATTAAAAAAAAACAAACTATTTAAAATCATATGACTGGGATTATAATTACAAAAAATCAATAAGCAGCATCTTAACTAAAGAACTTTTTTCCAACTTTTTTGAGGACTAACATAGTAAGACACACATTTGGCTTATTTTTAATTTTACTTTGATTTAAATTATTACAATGTTTATTTGTTGGTTCAAACTGGTCAGACTTATTGTTTTCAATGTGGAAAAAAATCTCAACATTTGCAGCAATACAGAATATTGACTAGAAAACAAAACAAGTGATTAATATATTATGAAATAAATCTGGTATGAAGTGTGACTGTGTTTGTTAAATTGCTGTTAATTGTTGGCTGAGTAATTTTAAAACGGATGGTGTTTTAATAGTGATAACTTGCATTACTGTAATCACGAACCTGAATGTTCACTTTGTCAAATAATTTTTACACAGATGGTTAAAGAAATTGCATTTCAGTCTACATTTGCTTCATGAAAAAGGTCGCTCACTGTTGCTTCTAATGAAGTAAATGCCTGTCGCTCTGAAGAAGAGGTGGCTGTGGCCTTTCCTCCTCTCTCTCGCCACAGCAGGACAGCGGCCCAGCTCGGATCCAGTTTCTCACCCTTCCTCTGACCCGTGTTTCTTGTCCTGTCTTTCAGCCATCATCAACCCCAAGCAGGCCAAAGACAACAAGAGCTTCAACTTTGATTACTCCTACTGGTCCCACACCTCGGTGAGCCACTCCGCTGCCCCACGCAGCTCCAGACCAGCCGACTCCCGCAGCTGCCTTTCAGCCGTCGGCTTTGCTTTTACCAGCTTCGCGCAGCAGCTGATGGTTGATGTCTCTCCACAGCCCGAGGACGTCAACTATGCGTCCCAGATGCGAGTGTATAAAGACATCGGGGAGGAAATGTTGCTTCACGCCTTCGAAGGCTACAACGTCTGCATCTTTGCTTACGGTCAGACTGGAGCCGGCAAGTCCTACACCATGATGGGGAAACAGGATGTCAAGGACCAGGAAGGAATCATCCCCTTGGTACCGGCGCATTGAAATCACTCGACCCGAGCAGGAGCAACCTGCTGAAACGGTTTCAGTAACCGTGTTGGGTCTGTTTTCTCCCCTCAGCTGTGTGAAGATCTATTTACCAAGATCAACGATAACACAGACAACAGCATGTCCTACTCTGTGGAGGTAAGTCTTCACTTTTCCTCTCCTCCCGTTTGCACAGTCACCTTGTGAGGGTTTGAGCTATAGCAGTGAATCTGAACAGGTCAGCTACATGGAAATCTACTGTGAGCGAGTGCGGGACCTGCTGAACCCCAAAAACAAGGGGAACCTGCGCGTGCGAGAGCACCCTCTGATGGGGCCGTACGTGGAGGACTTGTCCAAGCTGGCCGTCACCTCCTACAACGACATCCAGGACCTGATGGACTCTGGCAACAAGGCCAGGTAACGAAGGATTGACTCTGCTGCTTTAGAGGGTTCACATAGATTGAAAGTAATAAAAGTGATCATCAGAGTGAGATTATTGAGCCATCTCTACGGTTGTAACATATTTTATGCTGTACATGTTGAAAAGAACCTCTTGGGTTTTCTAAGTTCATAAACTGAGGCGGTAAAAC